>NC_053026.1:372678971-372978971 GCF_003073215.2 Triticum urartu | reverse complement strand
GTACTTAGAAACTAAATTGTTGCAAGAAGAGCTAGATGATTGTGCTGAAAATTTAAATTTTCTTGGCCATACTTGTGAGCTTTGTAATGAACGTGGTCATTTAATTATCTGATGTAAATTGTTTCATAATCTAATCATGTCCAAGAATTGTGATGACTTGATTTCCCTTGCACATTATAATGAACTTAGTTTGCTTATGGGCTACAAAGAAATGAAACGTATAATTAAGGATATTCCAAAATTTGCCCTTGATAGAGTTAGTCATTTTGACCTAGAGGAAATTTATATGTATTGTGCGGTGAATTGCATTGAAAATCCTTATATTGCCAACTACATAATGAAAAGAAAACAAATAGAAGAAGAAAAGAAAAAGGAAGAGAGGTAAAAAGATATCTCTCCCAAATAATGCTGCTCCTATTACTATTGTGCCTCATAAAAATATAACTGTGGAAGACAATGATACTTCTTATGATCTTGAAAATCTTTTTGGCACTTGCTTGGAAGAATATGATAATTGCTATACTGTTGGTGCTATCCATACTATTAATTATGAGAGTGATTATGCTTATGGTATGAAAAGGCCCAAGCTTGGGGATGCTATGTTTGATGAATATGATGTTTTTGAGAATATATTTTCTGCAATTAATGTTTGTCCCAAGCTTGGGGATGCTACGTTTAATGAAGATGATATTTTTAGTCTCCCAAGTTTTGATATGCAAATTTATAATGACGATAGCATGCCTCCTACCTATGATGATTATTGTGATGATACTTATGCTATAAAAAGTAGTGATTATATTTATAAAACTTGTCATGATTATGGTTACCCCTTTTCTGAACATTACTCTTTTAATGTGGAAACAATTTATAGTATCCAAGTCTCTTATGATACTCCCACTATTCCGAATGAGAAGAATTTTGCTTATGTGGAGAGTAGTAAATTTTATATGCTTGTAGATCATGAAAAGAATTCTTTAGGTGCTGGTTATATTGTTGAATTCATTCGTGATGCTACTTAAAATTATTATGAGGGAGGAATATATGCTTGTAGGAATTGCAATAATACCAAGTTTCCTCTCTATGTGCTTAAAGTTTTGAAGTTATGCTTGTTTTACCTTCCTATGCAAGTTGATTCTTGTTTCCATAAGTTGTTTGATCACAAAATCCCTATGCATAGGAAGTGGGTTAGACTTAAATGTGCTAGTCATATTCTTCATGATGCTCTCTTTATGTTTCAATTCTTATCGTTTATGTGAGCATCCTTGAAATCATCATGCCTAGCTAGGGGCTTTAAACGATAGCGCTTGTTGGGAGGCAACCCAATTTTATTTTTGTTCCTTACTTTTTGTTCCTGTTTAGTAATAAATCATTAATCTAGCCTTTGTTTATATGTGGTTTTATGTGTTTAATTAGTGTTTGTGCCAAGTAGAACCTTTGGGAAGACTTGGGTGAAGTCTTTATGATCATGCTGTAAAAAACAGAAACTTTAGCGCTCACGAGAACTGCTGCCATTTTTATTTTGAGAGTTCTATTTAGTTAATTCTTTTTTAATATGATTAATAGAAAAATTACTCAGGTCCAGAAATTTATTTGAGAATTTTATGAGTTCCAGAAGTATACGTTTGATCCATATTACTACAGACTGTTCTGTTTTTGACAGATTCTGTTTTCATTGTGTTGTTTGCTTATTTTGATGAATCTATGGCTAGTAAAATAGTTTATAAACCATAGAGAAGTTGGAATACAGTAGGTTTAACACCAATATAAATAAAGAATGAGTTCATTACAGTACCTTGAAGTGGTGATTTATTTTCTTATACTAACGGAGCTTGCGAGTTTTCTGTTAAGTTTTGTGTTGTGAAGTTTTCAAGTTTTGGGTAAGGATTCGATGGACTATGGAATAAGGAGTGGAAAGAGCCTAAGATTTGGGATGCCCAAGTAACCCCAAGTTAATATTCAAGGAAAACCAAGAGCCTAAGCTTGGGGATGCCCCGGAAGGCATCCCCTCTTTCGTCTTCGTTCATCGGTAACTTTACTTGGAGCTATATTTTTATTCGCCACATGATATGTGTTTTGCTTGGACCGTCAATTTATTTTGTTAGGATTTGATTTCTCTTAATTATAACAATGTTTTGCATCTTTTATTTCAATAAAAGTGGCATTAATAGTCTTTACTATGCCTATGTTACAAGTATACATGTTGCTATTTGAAAACAGAAAGTTTACCGCTGTTGCAATAATTCCCTAGAAAAGTCATAATGTGATAAAATGTTGAAACCTTTTGCATATTAAGATATGATAAATTTAATACAGTGGGAATTTTATTTCATAATTTTTGGAGCTAGGGAAGTATGGATGTTGCAGCATTCTTTACAGACTATCCTGTTTAGGCAGATTGCTGTTATGTTTGCATTGTTTGCATATGTTTGCTTCTTTAATGATTCTATTTGAGGATAGGACTATTAAATATGCAGAGGCATTTAGTATGCAATGTTGAATAATGATTTTAGTGATTTGCTACAGTAGAATATGATAAGGTTTTTGCAATGGTTTATACTAACTTATCTCACGAGTCCTTGTTGAGTTTTGTGTGGATGAAGCTTTTGAGATTTAGGTAGACCGTGATATGAGAGGAATTAAGGAGACACAAAAGCTAAAGCTTGGGGATTCCCAAGGCATCCCAAGATAATATTTCAAGAAGTCTCAAGCGTCTAAGCTTGGGGATGCCCCGGTTGGCATCCCACCTTTCTTCTTCAACAACTATCGGTTAGTTTCGGTCGATCCTAAGTTTTTGCTTCTTCACATGATGTTTGCCATTCTTAGAATGTCATTTTCGTTTGCTTTGCCTGCTGTTTGAATAAAATACCAAGATCTGAAATTCTTAAATGTTAGAGAGTCTTCATATAGTTGCATAATTATTCAACTACTCATTGATCTTCACTTATATCTTTCGGAGTAGATTGTCATTTGCTCTAGTGCTTCACTTATAACTTTTAGAGAATGGTGGTAGTTTTATTTTGAAGAAATAGATGAACTCTCATGCTTCACTTAGATTATTTTAAGAGTTTTAAATAGCATGATAATTTGCTTAAAATCCTAATATGCTAGGTATTCAAGATTATTAAAACTTTCTTATGAGCGTTTTGAATACTAAGAGAAGTTTGATGCTTGATGATTGTTTTGAGATATGGAGGTAATAATATCAAAGTCGTGCTAGTTGAGTAGTTGTGAATTTGAGGAATGCTTGTGCTGAAGTTTGCAAGTCCCGTAGCATGCACGTATGGTAAACGTTGTGTAACAAATTTGAAACATGAGGTGTCATTTGATTGCCTTCCTTATGAGTGGCGGTCGGGGATAAGCGATGGTCTTTTCCTACCAATCTATCCCCCTAGGAGCATGCGTGTAGTGCCGAGGTTTTTGATGACTTGTAGATTTTTGCAATAAGTATGTGAGTTCTTTATGACTAATGTTGAGTCCATGGATTATACGCACTCTCACCCTTCCATCCTTGCTAGCCTCTTATGTACCGTGCATTGCCCTTTCTCACATTGAGAGTTGGCACAAACTTCGCCGGTGCATCCAAACCCCGTGATATGATACGCTCTGTCACACATAAACCTCCTTGTATCTTCCTCAAAACAGCCACCATACCTACCTATTATGGCATTTCCATAGCCATTCCGAGATATATTGCCATGCAACTTTCCACCGTTCCGTTTATTATGACACGCATCATCATCGTCATATTGCTTTGCATGATCATGTAGTTGACATCGTATTTGTGGCAAAGCCACCGTTCATAATTTTTTCATACTTGTCACTCTTGATCCATTGCATATCCCGGTACACCGTCGGAGGCATCCATATAGAGTCATACTTTGTTCTAGTATCGAGTTGTAATCATTGAGTTGTAAATAAATAGAAGTGTGATGATCATCATTCAATAGAGCATTGTCCCAAAAAAGGCCAAAGAAAAAAAAGAGAAAGGCCCCAAAAAAGAGAAAATAAATAAAAAGGGGTAGTGCTACTATCCTTTTTTCCACACTTGTGCTTCAAAGTAGCACCATGTTCTTCATATAGAGAGTCTCTTGAGTCATCACTTTCATATACTAGTGGGAATTTTCATTATAGAACTTGGCTTGTATATTACAACAATGGGCCTCCTCAAGTGCCCTAGGTCTTCGTGAGCAAGCAAGTTGGATGCACACCCACTAGTTTCTTTTGTTGAGCTTTCATACATTTATAGCTCTAGTGCATCCGTTGCATGGCAATCCCTACTCCTTGCATTAACATCAATCAGTGAGCATCTCCATAGCCCATTGATTAGCCTCGTTGATGTGAGACTTTCTCCTCTTTTGTCTTCTCCACATAACCCCCCTCATTATATTCTATTCCACCCATAGTGCTATATCCATGGCTCGCGCTCATGTATTGCGTGAAAGTTTATGAGTTTGAGATTACTAAAGTATGAAACAATTGCTTGGCTTGTCATCGGGGTTGTGCATGATGAGAGCATTCTTGTGTGACGAAAATGGAGCATGACTAAACTATATGATTTTGTAGGGATGAACTTTCTTTGGCCATGTTATTTTGAGAAGACATAATTGCTTAGTTAGTATGCTTGAAGTATTATTATTTTTATGTCAATATGAACTTTTGTCTTGAATCTTTCGGATCTGAATATTCATATCACAAGTAAGAAGAATTACATTGAAATTATGCCAACTAGCATTCCACATCAAATATTATTTTTTTATCATTTACCTACTCGAGGACGAGCAAGAATTAAGCTTGGGGATGCTTGATACGTCTCCAACGTATCTATAATTTTTGATTGCTCCATGCTATATTATCTACTGTTTTGGGCAATACTGGGCTTTATTATCCACTTTTATATTACTTTCGGGACTAACGTATTAACCGGAGGCCCAGCCCAGATTTGCTGTTTTTTGCCTATTTCAGTGTTTCGAAGAAAAGAAATATCAAACGGAGTCGAAACGGAACAAAATCAACTAGAGAAGTTATTTTTGGAAGGAAACTTACCGGATAGACTTGGACCCTACGTCAGAAGATGAAGGAGGAGCTCACGAGGGTAGGGGCGCGCCCACCCCCCTGGGGCGCGCCCCCTACCTCGTGGCCCCCCCTTCGGTCAACCGGCGTACCTCCTGCACCCATATATACCTACGTAACCTAAAACTTCCAAAACAGAGATTAGATCATGAGTTCCACTGCCAGAAGCCTCCGTAGCCACCGAAAACCAATCTAGACCCGTTTCGGCACCCTGCCGGAGGGGGAAATCTCTCTCCGGTGGCCATCTTCATCACCCCGGTGCTCTCCATGACGAGGAGGGAGTAGTTATCCCTCGGGGCTGAGGGTGTGTACCAGTAGCTATGTGTTTGATCTCTCTCTCTCGTCTTCTTGAGATGATACGATCTTGATGTATCGCGAGCTTTGCTATTATATTTGGATCCTATGATGTTTCTTCCCCCCTCTACTCTCTTGTAATGAATTGAGTTTCCCCTTTGAAGTTATCTTATCAGATTGAGTCTTTAAAGATTTGAGAACACTTGATGTATGTATTGCCGTGCGTATCTGTGGTGACAATGGGATACCACGTGATTCACTTGATGTATGTTTTGGTGATCAACTTGCGGGTTCCGCCCATGAACCCATGCATAGGGGTTGGCACACGTTTTTGTCGTGATTCTCCGGTAGAAACTTTGGGCACTCTTTGAGGTCCTTTGTGTTGGTTGAATAGATGAATCTGAGATTGTGTGATGCATATCGTATAATCATGCCCACGGATACTTGAGGTGACATTGGAGTATCTAGGTGACATTAGGGTTTTGGTTGATTTGTATCTTAAGGTGTTATTCTAGTACGATCTCTAGGGATGTTTGTGACACTTATAGGAATAGCCCAACGGATTGATTGGAAAGAATAACTTTGAGGTGGTTTCGTACCCTACCATAATCTCTTCGTTCGTTCTCCACCATTAGTGACTTTGGAGTGACTCTTTGTTGCATGTTGAGGGATAGTTTTATGATCCAATTATGTTAGTATTGTTGAGGGAACTTACACTAGTGAAAGTATGAACCCTAGGCCTTGTTTCCTATCATTGCAATACAATTTATGCTCACTTTTATCACTTGCTACCTTGCTGTTTTTTATTATTTCAGATTACAAATATCTTTATCTACTATCCATATACCACTTGTTTCACCATCTCTTTGCCGAACTAGTGCACCTATACAATTTACCATTGTATTGGGTGTGTTGGGGACACAAGAGACTCTTTGTTATTTGGTTGCAGGGTTGCTTGAGAGAGACCATCTTCATCCTACGCCTCCTACGGATTGATAAACCTTAGGTCATCCACTTGAGGGAAATTTGCTACTGTCCTACAAACCTCTGCACTTGGAGGCCCAGCAACGTCTACAAGAAGAAGGTTGTGTAGTAGACATCAGTCTTCTCCTGTTGAATAAAATGTTTGCAGATTCTAGCTTAGTCCACGACACTCTTGCACTCTTATTATGTTCACATCGTTCGGTCATGCAAGTGAAAGGAAATAATGACGATATTCGATGAACTGTCCGTGGTAGAGAGAAATGGGTATGAACTCGACTTGTTTTGTTTGTGTAAATATGTTTAACCTAGTATCCATGATTCAACCCATTATGATTAAACATGTTTGCAATGACAATTAGAGATTATAGTTTCCCATGCCATTCATAAGTAGCTGGGAGTGGATAATGGTTTATCTTGGATGTCAACATTGCGTTAAAATGATTGTGATGTAGTATGATGATATGGTATCCTCCTCTGAATGTTCGTGTGGCTTGACTTGGCACATGTTCATGCATGTAGTTGAATCAAAACCAACATAGCATCTATGATATTTATGTTCATGGTGTTCATATCCTACTCATGCTAGTGTCCAATGTTACTTATGCATAATGCATGTTCATGACCGTTGTTGCTCTCTAGCTAGCCGCTTCTCAATCTATTTGCTAGCCTTCACCTGTACTAAGTGGGAATTCTGCTTGTACATCAAAAACATTGAACCCAAGTTATTCCAGATGAGTCCACCATACCCACCTATATGCGGTATTACCCTGCCGTCTTAAGTAAATTTGCATGTGCCACCTCTAAAAATTTCTAATAAATATCCATTTTGTGTGCCTGGATCGTTCATGGAACGACATGAGGTGGTCGGTATCTTCCATGCTAAGAGGGTTATTCTCAGGTCGAGTGTTTATTCACTCACCATCGCACGAGAAAAGGGCGGTAATAGGGATGCCCTGTCCCGAACTCAAAAAAATGCAAATAATTAAACAAAACTCCCCCGAGACTGTTGTTGGTTTGGATGACACCCGTTGTTTCGGACAAGCTGTGGAGTGTGATTGTTGGTGGAGGGGGAGTAAACCTTTACTTTTATCGCTTGGGAACTGCCAGTAGCGTGCTTAGCATGGAAGATATTGATAACTGATAGTCGTTAAGTAAATGAGAAGGGTGCATGTCTCAAAATATCATTTACCTCTATTTTAAAAACTTGAGCTCTGGCACCTTCGCAAATCACTACTTCCCTCTACGAAGGGACTATCTATTTACTTTTATTTTGTGTTATCACCTTCTAAAACAAGCGCCAGAACCTCAAAGCACTGCTATCATGACTTATGCATTGTGTGTAGCTAATGTTGGGTGCATCACACCTAGATCTTTTCTACCATGAATTACAATGTTTAGTCATTGCTTGAACTTTGGAGGTGCTCTGCGTTTATGTTTTGCGGTCTCAGAAAGGGCTAGCGAGATACCACTATTGTCATATTATATCATGGTTGTTTTGACAACATGTTGCTGTCTGAGATATCTTATTATTGCTCGCTAGTTGATTATGTCATTGATATAAGTTAATATAATTTTTAGGAGTTATTGTCGGCATGGTTAGTTATAATGTTGGCTGAAAACCTGGGTGTTGTTTAAGCTTATTTATGCAAACAAGAGCAAAACAGTTCGTAAAAGTTTTTCTTTTTCACTTTCAGTTTATCAACTGAATTGCTTGAGGACAATAAAAGGTTTAATCTTGGGGGAGTTGATACGTCTCTAACGTATCTACTTTTCCTAACGCTTTTCCTCTTGTTTTGGACTCTAATTTGCATGATTTGAATGAAACTAACCCCCGGACTGATGTCATTTTCAGCAGAACTATCATGGTGTTGTTTTTGTGCAGAAATAAAAGTTATCAGAATGGAACTGAAAGTGCAACTATCCCTGGGTGGTTTTGGTAATTCCTAACAACATATAGCTCATTGAGTTGATGCTATTTTAAGATAAATATTTCAGGAAAGCTCAATGATTGCATGGCATGGATTAGAAAGTGGACCCCTCAAAATGCTAAGGACAAAAGATTGGCTCAAGCTCAAAGCACAAGACTCTACATTTCACTTTTAGTGATCCAAGATCACATTGAGTCCATAGGAAAACCCAATACTATTAAAAGGGGGTGAGGTGTTGCTTAATGAGTTACTTGCTCAAAATGCTTAGTGATATGCTCCAAAAACCATCAACTACTTTCTCATATCCACATATGTCCCAAACAAAAAGTCAAACTTGGCCCCACCGAAATCTTCTATCCGGAGCCACTGAGTTCACTTGACATAGCCACTACCACAAACCCTAGTCACTTCGATCTCACCGATAGGGATCTCGGTCACACCGAGATGGGATTGCAACCTCTCTGTTTCCCTTTGTAACATTTCAGTCCAACCGAGATGAGCGATCGGTCCCACCGAGATTGCAATGCAAACTCTCTGTTTCCCCTTCGTAACGTTTCGGTCTAACCGAGATGAGTGAATCGGTCCCACCGAGTTTGCCTAACCAACTCTCTGTTTGTCTATTACCAAAATCGGTCCCACCGACTTTGTGTAATCGGTCTCCCCGAGATTACGTTATGCCCTAACCCTAAAGGAATCAGTCCCACTGAGTTGACATGTCGGTCCCATCGAAAATCCTAACGTTCACATTTTGAACTAAATTGGTCTGACCGAGTTTTATAATTCGGTCTCACCGAGTTTGGTGATTTGTGTGTAACGGTTAGATTTTGTGTGGAGTCTATATATACCCCTCCACCCACTCTTCATTCGTGGAGAGAGCCATCAGAACATGCCTACACTTCCAACTTACATTTTCTGAGAGGGAACCACCTACACTTGTGTTGAGGTCAAGATATTCCATTCCAACCACATAAATCTTGATCTCTAGCCTTCCCCAAGTTGCTTCCCACTCAAATCATCTTTCTACCAAATCCAGTCCTATGAGAGAGAGAGAGTTGAGTGTTGGGGAGACTATGATTTGAAGCACAAGAGCAAGGAGTTCATCATCAACACACCATCCATTACCTTTTGGAGAGTGGTGTCTCCTAGATTGGTTAGGTGTCACTTGGGAGCCTCCATCAAGATTGTGGAGTTGAACCAAGGAGTTTGTACGGGCAAGGAGATTGCCTACTTCATGAAGATCTACCCTAGTGAGGCAAGTCCTTCGTGGGCTATGGCCAAGGTGGGATAGACAAGGTTGCTTCTCTGTGGAGCCTTAGTGGGTGGAGCCCTCCGTGGACTCGTGCAACCGTTACCCTTCGTGAGTTGAAGTCTCCATCAACGTGGATGTACGATAGCACCACCTTTCGAAACCACGCCAAAAATCTTCGTGTATAAATTGCGTTTTCTCCCTCCAAAACTCCTCCCTTTACCTTCATATGCAATTGTTTTTGTAGCGATCCGACCTCAGATGGTCAAGTCTCTGTGCTTCAGTGTCATCCCTGGATCGGTAATGCTGACACACACAGTACTCGAAGGATTTATAACAGAGTAGCAATCACGCACTTATTACATCGAATGTCTCAAGAGAGAACTTATTACAATAATATGGCTTAAGGCCATCAAATACGATAACAGCGGAAGGCTTGGAAGATAAAGTGAGTCCATCAACTCCAACGGCATAGCTGAGCTGCACGGCGACGACCTAACAAACCTTACTCCTCATCTGAAAAGTCTGCAACATAATACGTTGCAGCCCGAAAACGGGTCAGCACATGGAATATGCTGGCAATGTAACACAGTAGAGCAAGAATAGAATAATGCTATCACTACATGCATATTTGGCTGCTGGAAAGCTCTATGGTTACAGTTTTGCGAAAAGCCAATTTTTCCCTACAACAAAGGAATAGATTTTATTTAACTATCATGGTAGTTGAAACATCATTGAGAAGGTTCCTCCAACTCAATCCCAATTAAAGTGATTAACAACCCAACAATATTAATTAAGAGTGATGAGATACATGTGATAACCCAAGTACTAGATACTCAAGAATTGTCCATAACCGGGGACACAGCTAACCATGATTAGATTGTACACTCTGCAGAGGTTTGCGCACTTTTCCCCACAAGACTCGATCGCCTCCATTGGATTTCTCGCACTACATGGTGTTTGAGATACGGATGACCGAGACACAGTCTTTCAGAAACATTAACTCTCTACTCCGGACAGACCATACCAAACCTACATCCCACTACCTGCTGATCTGCCTCTTCAAGAGCTTCACGTAACTTACTCAACTATGCTAGATCCCATAATAGCTTGTGGCTGCACACGGAAGTTTCTAGCATGAATCATCTTAGTTCCCTTTGAGCCTGGGTGGCGGTCCATAGGAAGATCACACGGGTACTCCGGGATTTCCAAAAAATACAGGCAACACTGGGTACTCCAGGTGCCTCAATCCACCCAAATGTTTGATTAAGTTGCCACCTTAAGTTGAACCATTAGTTAACAAGCTCACATCTGTCATGTATTTCACTCAAACCCAAACCACGTCTACGAGCATAGCATAGTATATATAAGCAACGCGTAGAGTAACTCCCAAGGGTTTGAATGTAACAGGGCAATAGGTTCTACCTCATCGACTACTTCCCAACCCACAAGTTAATAACATCCTAATCATGCAATGTTTGAAGATTGAGACTAATGCATAAAAACTGGGTGATAAAAGGGATATGATCAAAGTGTTACTTGCCTTGCTGACGATTTGCGAAACCTAGGGACTCATAGTAGCACGCTTCGCACTCCGGGTGTTCTATCGCAAGCAAACAATAGAATACATAAGTAACAAGCAACGATGCACAAGCAAAACTCAAACAAAAGAGGTTGACCAGAAGTTTCAACTTAAGAACTCCAGTTCGCAAAAGAATCAAATCAAATGGAGCAACGAAACTCAAACGGCGAAAGAAAGAAGCTCCGTTTACTAATCTGAAACTAGGTCAAATTTTACAGTAGAGAAAACTTGTTTGAATTGGTTAAGCGGAAAGAGGGTTTCGAGACGAAACTCCAGGCGCTTGAATCGCCTGATTCCTACTAACGAGCGAAAAGAAAAACAGAAACTAAGATCGGATCAGAAATCACGATCAGAGAAAATCGCGGAATAAATCCGATAAAAGAAAACTGATGAACAGACTAACGAATGAGCGTTCGTTGGCTGTTTCTAACGGGCAAAGAACCGTTCGTTAAAACGATCGTTCGGACGAACGTCCGCAAAATAGAGGAACCGAGAAAAACCGGCGAATCCGAAAAAACGGATCTAGGGTTCTAAAAAAACGGTCGGTCTTTATAAAAAAACGGCGGCGGGGCGCAGCGGCTACCTCCGGCGAGAGGTCCGGCAGGGCGGCGGCGGCGCTCGGCGGCAGGCGGCAGGCGGCGGCGCGGCGGCGGCGCGGCGGCGGCGGCGGCTTGGCTGCGGCGGCGGCGGCTTGGCGCGGCGCGGGCGGCGGTGGTGTGGTGGGGTGTTGGGGGCAGGGGTGGCGGCGTATATAAGGGCGGGGCGAGGCTGCTTGGAGGAGGGGGCAAGACGCGGCGGCGGAGAGGAGTCCGGTTCGGACTCCTAGTCCGAGTCGGCGGCGGCGGCGGCGGCCTGGCGCGGCGCGGGAACCTCTTTTTTTTAAATAATTTCACCGACCGAAATAAATCCTAGAAAAATCTAAAAATACCAAAATAATTTTTCACCGTCTAAATAAAATATTTAGAACGAGATGAACATTTTCTTGACCCTAAATGCAATTTTGGAAAACATGCAATTTTTCTAATGCAAACAAAATTGCAATAGAATCCAAATAAAACAAATATTTGGTTTTAATATTTTTCCCCCGATATTTAAATTATCTTGGAGAAGTCATATTATCTCCTCTCATATATTTTAGTGTGAAATATTTTTGGAGAGAAAATAATTAAAACCAAAAATCCTCGTTTTCAAGATTTGATAAAGATCAAATTTGAAAACCGGGAAATCCCCAACTCTCTCCGAGGGTCCTTGAGTTGCTTAGGATTTCGAGGATCGCGAGACGAAATGCGAATAAAATATGATATGCATGGATGACTATGTATAACATTCCAAATTGAAAATTTGGGATGTTACAAACCTACCCCCCTTAAGATGAATCTCGCCCTCGAGATTCGGGTTGGCTAGAAAATAGGTGTGGGTGGTCTTTGCGAAGATCATCCTCCCGTTCCCAGGTGGCTTCATCCTCGGTATGGTGGCTCCACTAAACTTTAGAAAACTTGATAACCTTACTGCGGGTGACTCTGCTGGCAAACTCAAGAATCTTAATTGGTTTCTCCTCATAAGTCAAATCACTGTCCAATTGAATCGCCTCGAGGGGTACTGTATCTCTTAGCAGTACATCTGCCATCTCAGCATGACACTTCTTCAGCTGTGAAACGTGAAACATGTCATGAACTCTTGACAATCCCTCGGATAACTCCAACTTGTAGGCAACTTCTCCCATCCGTTCCAAAATACGATACGGTCCTACAAATCTCGGGGCTAACTTTCCCTTAACTCCAAAACGTTTCACTCCTCGCAAGGGTGATACTCGCATATATGCTCGATCTCCAATTTCATAGGTTACCTCCTTGCGTTTTGAGTCTCCATAACTCTTCTGCCTGGACTGAGCAATCTTCAGTCTGTCACGAATCAATTTAACCTTCTCCTTAGACTCCTTGATCAAGTCTGGTCCAAACACCTGTCGGTCTCCTACCTCGTCCCACATCAACGGTGTTCTGCACCTTCGTCCATACAGGGCTTCAAATGAGGCCATCTTCAAACTGGCTTCATAGCTATTGTTGTATGAAAACTCTGCGTATGGCAAATTGTCATCCCAACTAGATCCATAATCTAGCGCACAGACTCTCAACATGTCCTCCAAAATTTGGTTGACTCTCTCTGTTTGTCCATCCATCTGTGGGTGAAATGTTGTACTAAACTCCAATCTCGTTCCCAAAGTTTGGTGCAACTGGTGCCAAAACTTTGAGGTAAACTGTGTTCCTCGATCTGATACGATGGTCCTCGGAACTCCATGCAGACATACTATCCTGGACATATATATCTTGGCCAACTTTGCACTTGTATAGGTGGTTTTCACTCGGATGAAGTGAGCTACTTTGGTCAAGCGATCAACTACTACCCATATGGAATCATATCCTGCTTCGGTCTTGGGCAATCCGGTGATAAAGTCCATGCCCAGTTTATCCCACTTCCATTCGGTATCGGCATAGGCTGTAACAGTCCTGCTGGCTTCTGATGTTCTGCCTTCACACACTGACATACATCACATACGGCGACATACTCGGCAATATCCTTCTTCATACCGGTCCACCAGAAACGTTCCTTCAAATCCAGATACATTTTGGTGTTTCCGGGGTGTATCGAGTAGGGTGAGTCATGGGCCTCGTGAAGTATTAACTTCCTGATCTCCTGGTTATTGGGCACATAAACTCGGTCCTCAAACCATAGGGTATCGTGCTCATCCTCACGAAAACCTTCGGCCTTTCCTTTGCCCATCTTCTCCTTTATCTCGGCAATCTCTTTGTCATCCTTCTGAGCTTCCCGAATTTTGTCCAGCAATGTCGACTGGACCTCCATTGTTGCAATAAATCCTCTAGGAACAATCTCCAATCGAAGTTCCATGATGTCCTCTGCTAATTCCTTCGGCAGTCCCTTGCTTTCAAGGATATTAGCATAACTCTTCTGGCTCAAAGCGTCTGCTATGACATTGGCCTTTCCTGGATGATAGTGTAGCTTCATGTCATAATCCTTTATAAGTTCCAACCATCTCCTCTGTCGAAGGTTCAGCTCCTTCTGGGTGAAAATGTACTTCAAACTCTTATGGTCTGTGTACACATCACAACGGTTTCCAATAAGGTAATGTCTCTAGGTCTTCAATGCATGTACAACGGCTGCTAGCTCCAAATCATGCGTGGCATAGTTTAACTCATGAGGTTTCAGTTGTCGTGAGGCATACGAAACAACTCTCTCATCCTGCATAAGCACACATCCAAGTCCTAAGCGTGAGGCATCACAGTACACTTGGAACTCCTTATGTATATCTGGCAGTGTTAGCACCGGCGCTGTAGTCAAGTGTTTCTTCAATTCCTGGAAACTTGCCTCGCAATCTTCTGTCCATTTAAACTTAGTATCCTTCTTCAACAGTTCAGTCATTGGCTTTGCAATCTTGGAAAAATTCTCGATTAATCTCCGGTAGTATCCTGCGAGTCCAAGAAAACTGCGGATCTCGCTAACTGATGTGGGTGCCAACCATTCAGTGACTGACTGAATTTTGCTGGGGTCTACTGTTATACCTTCTCCTGATATAACATGTCCAAGGAACCCGACTTCCTTCAACCAAAATTCGCATTTGCTGAACTTAGCATACAACTGGTGTTCCCTGAGTTTCTCGAGAACTAAGCGCAAATGCTAATTGTGCTCCTCCTCGTTCTTCGAGTATACCATAATATCATCAATAAACACCACAACAAACTTGTCCAAATACTCCATGAACACCTTGTTCATCATGCTCATGAAATAGGCAGGGGCATTAGTCAGTCCAAATGACATGACCGTGTACTTGTATAATCCATCTCGTGTTGTGAATGCTGTCTTCGGTATGTCCTTCTCTCGTATCTTCAACTGATGATACCCTGATCGCAAATCGATATTTGAAAACACTTTAGCTCCCTGCAACTGATCGAACAGATCGTTGATCATCGGCAGTGAGTACTTGTTCTTAATCGTCACTTCATTTAATGCTCGATAATCAACAACCATCCTCAGGGATTTATCCTTCTTCTCAACCAAAAGTACTGGGGCTCCCCAAGGTGATGAACTTCTTCAGATGTATCCTTTCTCCAATAACTCCTTGATCTGTTTCTTAATTTCTTCCAGATCATTTGCGAGCATCCGATAGGGTCTCTTGGATATTGGCCCGGTACCTGGCAACAGTTCTATCAAAAAATCAATGTCTCCATCCGGTGGCATGCCTGGTAACTCCTTGGAAAAACATCCGGGTAATCCTTCACTACAGGCACTTCCTCCTGAACAACTCCTGTAAGTGCATTCACTTGACTCCTCCTAGGCACATGCCTAGATACATACTTAATACTTTTCCCTTCCGGGGTGGTGAGATAAATCGACTTACTAGCACAGTCAATGCTTCCTCCAAATTTTTGACATCCAGTCCATACCCAATATCACATCCAATCCTTGTGACTCCAAGATAATTAGGTCGGACGGAAAAACATGTGTACCAATGGTTAAGGGTATCTGGTCACACCATCGGCTAGCCATAAACTCTATTCCGGGTGAACTCACTAAAAGAGGGGTCCTAAGGGTCTGGGTTGGTAGCTTAAACTTATCCACGAATCCCCTTGATATGTATGAATGCGATGCACCAGTATCGAAAAGAACAAGAGCGGTAAATGACTTAACCATAAACTTACCTATTACCGCATCCGGCTGCTCTTCAACCTCCTCCACGTTAACGTGGTTCACTTGTCCTTTGTTGAATGGATTTGGCTTCTTCCCAGCGCTCCCATTTCCATTTCCATTCTTTCCTTCAGGGCAATCCGTGGCATAGTGTCCAGTCTTCCTGCACTTGAAACAAGTAACATGACTTAAGTCCCTTTTGGCGGGTGTGGCTGGGTTGGGGCGGTTATGATTATTGTTGGTTCTGTTCCCATTCCCATTCTTAGATCCATTGTGGTTATGCGATCCTCCTCCAGTGTGGTTGTGACCTCCATGGTTATGAACAAGTCCTCCCGAGTTTGGGGTTAGGCGAGGCTTCTGCTGAGCTCCAGAGTTATACTTCCCTTGTCCATACTTTCTCTTGCGGCTCTCAATCTGCTGCTGCTTCCCTTCAATCATAAGAGCCTTATCTACCAACTCCTGGTAGTTGTTGAAGGTTTCTACCATCAACTGCATACTCATCTCATCATTCAGCCCTTCCATAAACTTCTCCTGTTTCGCTGCATCTGTGGCCACATCATCAGGGGCGTAGCGAGTTAACTTGCTAAACTCATCCACGTACTGAGCCACAGTACGGTTCTCCTGGCGTAAGTTGCGGAACTCCCGCTTCTTCATTTGCATAGCTCTAGTGGAGACATGGGCTGTGCGGAAAGCTTGCTGAAACTGGTCCCAAGTGACATTGGCTATAGGAAAAGTGGATGTGTAATTCTCCCACCATGAGGTTGCTGGTCCATCCAATTGATGTGCGGCAAAGCACACTCTCTCAGCATCTGTGCAACCTGCGGTGGTCAACTCCCTTCCAATACGGTGCAGCCAATCGTCCGCAACTATGGGCTCGGTGCTACTGGAAAACACTGGCGGCTGTAACCTTAGAAAACGGGCTAGGTTGTCCACGGGCGGCGGGTTGTTGTTGCTGCTGCCCTGATTCTGAACTAGCAATTGCGTCAAGGTATTCTGCTGTTGGATCAACTGGGTGAGCTCCATTGGGAAGGCAAAACCGGTGTCACGTCTTGGAGGCATCTGAGGGTTTAGATGGAAGAAGTTATAATAGAGAAGGGGGTCTAATGAGAAAACACTACCCATATGCACATGAGACAAACACAATCATTTCACTCAATCGATCAAGCAAGGGCATACAAACGATCTAGAACTATCGCACAAGTGCTCAACTACTACTAAATACATGGGGGAATACTAGTGATATATGGTAGTCATCTAGAAATTTTGATCGGTGGAAAACTCCATGACGTCTGCTCCAGCTTCGTCTTCATAGTCATCATCACTAGGATCGGAATCGGTGTCGTGGATGATGATGTAGTCCTCGGGGCGTATCTCCTTGGGTTCTTCTTCTTCTTCTATTGGTGCTGGTCATCCCATGAATACTCCGATCTTCCTGACTAGGCCGTCATTCTTCTCCAGTAGTGTATTGATTTCCTCCTCATATCCATCGCGTGTAAACTTGAGTTCTTTCTCCAGTTCGATGATTCTAGTCTTTGCCTTCTTTAAGTCCATCATGTCCGCGCACATCTGGTTTTCCTGAACTCGGATGTGCTGGTTTAACTCCTGGATGGAAGCTGCAATGGATCTATCCTTCCTGGTGCTGATTACTTCCCATTGCTCGTCTCGGCACCCACATATTTGGTAAATAGTATCCTTAAGTTCCCTGTTGTAAACTTCTCCAATGCGTCCAATGGTAATGTGGGCTGCCATGCTCTTGCCTAGACTCCAGGTGGGTGCTTCGAAAGAAAACTCTATGGGTTTAGAAGTTGGCGAGAACGTCCTTCCTGGAACTTGTACTTGTATCCTCCAGCGCTCCTCTTCAGGTAAAGTGGCATTGTACGTCCCGGTGAAACTTGGTATTCCAATGTTCAGGTACCTAGTGACTTCCTTCAAGTGAAGTCCAAAAGGTGTGTCTTCATCCGGTTGGGCAAACTTGTTCTTCATCTCCGCCATCCTAAAGAGTAGAAAATGGAGAGGATTTAGAAATGAGAAGAGAAGGGTGACCTAGGGTTTATCTTAGTGGTCGTGTCCTACACTCAGCGTGTGCTCTGATACCATCTTGTAGAGACCCGACCTCAGATGGTCAAGTCTCTGTGCTTCAGTGTCATCCCTGGATCGGTAATGCTGACACACACAGTACTCGAAGGATTTATAACAGAGTAGCAATCACACACTTATTACATCGAATGTCTCAAGAGAGAACTTATTACAATAATATGGCTTAAGTCCATCTAATACGATAACATCGGAAGGCTTGGAAGATAAAGTGAGTCCATCAACTCCAACGGCATAGCTGAGCTTCATGGCAACGACCTAACGAACCTTACTCCTCGTCTGAAAAGTATGCAACATAATATGTTGCAGCCCGAAAATGGGTCAGCACAGGGAATATGCTGGCAATGTAACATAGTAGAGCAAGAACAGAATAATGCTATCACTACATGCATATTTGGCTGGTGGAAAGCTCTATGGTTACAGTTTTGCAAAAAGCCAATTTTTCCCTACAACAAAGGAATAGATTTTATTTAACTATCATGGTAGTTGAAACATCATTGAGAAGGTTCCTCCAACTCAATCCCAATTAAAGTGATTAACAACCCAACAATATTAATTAAGAGTGATGAGATACATGTGATAACCCAAGTACTAGATACTCAAGAATTGTCCATAACCAGGGACACGGCTAACCATGATTAGATTGTACACTCTGCAGAGGTTTGCGCACTTTTCCCCACGAGACTCGATCGCCTCCATTGGATTTCTCACACTACATGGTGTTTGAGATACGGATGACCGAGACACAGTCTTTCAGAAACATTAACTCTCTACTCTGGACAGACCATACCAAACCTACATCCCACTACCTGCTGATCTGCCTCTTCAAGAGCTTCACGTAACTTACTCAACTATGCTAGAGCCCATAATAGCTTGTGGCTGCACACGGAAGTTTCTAGCATGAATCATCTCAGTTCCCTTTGAGCCTGGGTGGCGGTCCATAGGAAGATCACACGGGTACTCCGGGATTTCCAAAAAATACAGGCAACACTGGGTACTCCAGGTGCCTCAATCCACCCAGATGTTTGATTAAGTTGCCACCTTAAGTTGAACCATTAGTTAACAAGCTCACATCTGTCATGTATTTCACTCAAACCCAAACCACGTCTACGAGCATAGCATGGCATAGTATATATAAGCAACGCGTAGAGTAACTCCCAAGGGTTTGAATGTAACAGGGCAATAGGTTCTACCGCATCGACTACTTCCCAACCCATAAGTTAATAACATACTAATCATGCAATGTTTGAAGATTGAGACTAATGCATAAAAACTGGGTGATAAAAGGGATATGATCAAAGTGTTACTTGCCTTGCTGACGATCTGCGAAACCTAGGGACTCGTAGTAGCACGCTTCGCACTCCGGGTGTTCTATCGCAAGCAAACAATAGCATACATAAGTAACAAGCAATGATGCACAAGCAAAACTCAAACAAAAGAGGTTGACCAGAAGTTTCAACTTAAGAACTCCGGTTCGCAAAAGAATCAAATGAAATGGAGCAACGAAACTCAAACGGCGAAAGAAAGAAGCTTCGTTTACTAATCTGAAACTAGGTCAAATTTTACAGTAGAGAAAACTTGTTTGAGTTGGTTAAGCGGAAAGAGGGTTTCGAGACGAAACTCCAGGCGCTTGAATCGCCTGATTCCGACTAACGAGCGAAAAGAAAAATAGAAACTAAGATCGGATCAGATATCGCGATCAGAGAAAATCGCGGAATAAATCCGATAAAAGAAAACTAACGAACAGACTAACGAATGAGCGTTCTTTGGCTGTTTCTAACCGGCGAAGAACCGTTCGTTAAAACGATCGTTCGGACGAACGTCCGCAAAATAGAGGAACCGAGAAAAACCGGCGAATCCGAAAAAAACAGATCTAGGGTTCTAAAAAAACCGGTCGGTCTTTATAAAAAAACCGGCGGTGGGGCGCGGCGGCTACCTCCGGCGAGAGGTCCGGCGGGGCGGCGGCTTAGGGGGCGGCGGCAGCAGGCGGCGGCGGCGGCAGGCGGCAGGCGGTGGCGCGGCGGCGGCGGCTTGGCTGCAGCGGCGGCGGCTTGGCGCGGCGCGGGCGGCGGTGGTGTGGTGGGGTATTGGGGGTGGGGGTGGCGGCGTATATATGGGCGGGACGGGGCGGCTTGGAGGAGGGGGCAAGACGCGGTGGCGGAGAGGAGTCCGGCTCGGACTCCTAGTCCGAGTTGGCGGCGGCGGCGCTCGCGGGGAAAGCGGCGGCGGCGGCCTGGCGCGGCTGGGCCTTAGGCCTAGTCGGCGCGGGAACCTCTTTTTTTTAAATAATTTCGCCGACCGAAATAAATCCTAAAAAATCTGAAAATGCCAAAATAAATTTTCACCGTATAAATAAAATATTTAGAACGAGATGAACATTTTCTTGGCCCTAAAATGCAATTTTGGAAAATGTGCAATTTTTCTAATGCAAACAAAATTGCAATACAATCCAAATAAAACAAATATTTGGTTTTAATATTTTTCCTCCAATATTTCAATTATCTTGGACAAGTCATATTATCTCCTCTCATATATTTTAGTGTGAAATATTTTTGGAGAGAAAATAAATTAAACCAAAAATCCTCGTTTTCAAGATTTGATAAAGATCAAATTTGAAAACCGGGAAATCCCCAACTCTCTCCGAGGGTCCTTGAGTTGCTTAGGATTTCGAGGATCGCGAGACGAACTGCGAATAAAATATGATATGCATGGATGACTATGTATAACATTCCAAATTGAAAATTTGGGATGTTACAGTTTTACATTCCGATGTTATACTCTTAGAATTGCATGTGTAGGTTGATTACTTAAATTGTGCTAAGTTGCTAAAATCTGCCAAGACTTAAATTTGGGAAAAGGCTAGATTTTTATTTGGTCAAGTAGTCTAATCCCCCTCCTCTAGACATACTTTTGATCCTACAAGTGGTATCAGAGCTTTGGTCTCCATTTGCTTTGATTTCCATAGGTTTTGGTGATCATAGCCTTGGTTTCACAACCTAGGAGAGTATGGCGTCTAGTGAGGGAAATTACCACCGTAGAGGTCCTTACTTTGATGGTACTAATTTTGCTAGTTGCAAGCATAAGATGAAAATGCATATTCTTGGACATAACCCCGCCGTTTGGGCTATTGTGTGTATTGACTTGCAAGGTGAATTCTTTGATGGGAGAGAAGCGAATCATGAAGCTACCACGGAAGAGTTGAAGATGCTACGATACAATGCTCAAGCTTGTGATATTCTCTTCAACGGATTGTGCCCCGAAGAATTCAACAAAATCAGCCATCTTGAGAATACAAATGAAATTTGGGATACTTTGATTGATATGCATGAAGGTACCGACTCCGTCAAGGAATCCAAATTGGATGTGCTTCAAAGTCAACTTGACAAGTTCAAAATGAAGGATGGTGAAGGTGTCGCTGAAATGTACTCTAGGCTTGCTCTCATCGCAAATGAGATTGTCGGCTTAGGAAGTGAAGAGATGACCGATAGATTCATCATCACAGAGATCCTAAGAGCCTTGGATGGAAAATATGATACCGTGTGCACATTCATCCAAATGATGCCCAATTACAAAGATCTCAAAACAACGAAAGTCATTGGAATAATTGTTGCTCATGAGATGTCACTCAAGGATAAGGAAGAGCTTCACAACAAGTCAAGTGGTGCTTACAAAGCCTCATGTGATGCTCCCACATCATCAAGTGAGAAACAAACCTTCAACGAAGAATTGAGCCTAATGGTGAAGAACTTCAACAAGTTCTACAAGAGTAGAAACAAGGAAAGAAGTTCCAAGTCAAGGTCCTACAATGACAAAAGATCTTCAAGTCGTGAACATAATTGCTACAATTGTGGAAGACCCGGACACTATTCCAATGAGTGTACGGCTCCCTACAAAAGAAGAAAATATTCTCCCAAAAGAAGAAGTAGAAGAGAAGAATCACCACCAAGAGAGGGAAGGAGTAGAGATGATCGTTATGAACGAAGAACATCACGGAGAAGCAATGATTCGGAAAGGAAGGACAAATCATCAAAGAGCTACACAAAACGAAGACATCAAGCTCATGTTGGTGAATGGGTATCCAGCTCCGACTCCGACGATCACTCCGAAAGAAGTTATCACCCCGACTCCGAATATACTCAAGATGAAGGTGTTGCCGGTCTAGCACTTGTGTCAACGAACTCCTACGACATATTTGACTCACCAAATGAAGGAATTGGAAGATGCTTCATGGCCAAAGGTCCAAAGGTAACACACCCCGAGTATGTTGATTTTAATAGTGATGAAGATGATTTGCTAGGTGATGATGATTTACTTGTTGACAACTCTAGTTATGAAAACTATGATGAACTTGCTATTAATCATGCTAATCAAGATAAAATGAATGAAAATGATAAGAAGGAGATTGAGCGTCTAACTAAAGAACTAAACACTCTTAAGTTGGCTCATGAAACTACCTTGGAAGATCATCTAGAACTTTTAAAGAGTCATGAGAAGCTACGCTTTGAAAAGCTCAACCTTGAGCAAGAGCATGAGTTCATAAAAGCAATCAATGATGATCTTCGCAAGAAAAGTTCTTCTTACATTGACAAGCGTTTACTCTTGACTACTTACATGCCACAAGTTAAATCTAGCAACAAGAACAAGAGAGATTCTTACTCTAGTAGTAACAACAATCATGCTAAATCCAATGTTGTTGCTTCTAGTAGTTCTCTTGATTCCACTATTGATTCTCTTAGCCAAGTTACACTTGAGCAAGAAAATAGCTTATTGAAGGGAATTATAGAGAAAGGTGTTTACAAGAGTCTTGCCGAAAGTAAGCAATTTGAGGAAATTGTACGCAAGCAAGGAAGACACCGGAAGAATCAAGGTGTTGGTTTTGAACGAAAGTTCAATGCCAATGGAGTTGAGTGGGAAGAAGATCAATACCTGATAACCCACAAGTATAGGGGATCGCAATAGTTTTCGAGGGTAGAGTATTCAACCAAATTTATTGATTCGACACAAGGGGAGCCAAAGAATATTCTCAAGTATTAGCAGTTGAGTTGTCAATTCAACCACACATGGAAACTTAATATCTGCAGCAAAGTGTTTAGTAGAAAAGTAATATGATAGTAGTGGTAACGGTAGCAAAAGTAATATTTTTGGGCTTTGTAGTGATTGTAACAATAGCGGTGGAAAAATAAATAAGCGAAGAACAATATATGGAAAGCTCGTAGGCAATGGATCGGTGACGGAGAATTATGTCGGATGCGATTATTCATGCAACAGTTATAACATGGGGTGACATAGAACTAGCTCCAATTCATCAATGTAATGTAGGCATGTATTCTGAATATAGTCATACATGCTTATGGAAAAGAACTTGCATGACATCTTTTGTCCTACCCTCCCATGGCAGCGGGGTCCTATTGGAAACTAAGGGATATTAAGGCCTCCTTTTAATAGAGTACCGGACCAAATCATTAACACATAGTGAATACATGAACTCCTCAAACTACAGTCATCATCGGTAAGTATCCCGATTATTGTCACTACGGGGTTAACGGATCATAACACATAATAGGTGACTATAGACTTGCAAGATAGGATCAAGAACTCACATATATTCATGAAAACATAATAGGTTCAGATCTGAAATCATGGCACTCGGACCCTAGTGACAAGCATTAAGCATAGCAAAGTCATAGCAACATCAATCTCAGAACATAGTGGATACTAGGGATCAAACCCTAACAAAACTAACTCGATTACATGATAAATCTCATCCAACCCATCACCGTCCAGCAAGCCTACGATGGAATTACTCACGCACGGCGGTGAGCATCATTAAATTGGTGATGGAGGAAGGTTCATGATGACGATGGCGACGGATTCCCCTCTCCGGAGCCCCGAACGGACTCCAGATCAGCCCTCCCGAGAGAGTTTAGGGCTTGGCGGAGGCTCCTTATCGTAAAACGCGATGAATCCTTCTCTCTATTTTTTTCTCCCCGAACACGAATATATGGAGTTGGAGTTGAGGTCGGTGGAGCGTCAGGGGGCCCATGAGGCAGGGTGCGCGTCCAGGGGGTAGGGCACGCTCCCCCACCCTCGTGGACAGGGTGTGGGCCCCCTGACATGGATCTTTCTTCCAGTATTTTTTATATATTCCAAAAATAATCTCCGTTGATTTTCAGGTCATTCCGAGAACTTTTATTTCTGCACAAAAATAACACCATGGCAATTCTGCTGAAAACAGTGTCAGTCTGGGTTAGTTCCATTCAATCATGCAAGTTAGAGTCCAAAACAAGGGCAGAAGTGTTTGGAAAAGTAGATACGACGGAGACGTATCAACTCCCCCAAGCTTAAACATTTGCTTGTCCTCAAGCAATTCAGTTGATAAACTGAAAGTGATAAAGAAAAACTTTTACAAACTCTGTTTGCTCTTGTTGTTGTAAATATGTAAAGCCAGCATTCAAGTTTTCAGCAAAGATTATGAACTAACCACATTTGCAATAACACTTACGTCTCATGTTTACTCATATCAATGGCATAATCAACTAGCGAGCAATAATAGTAAATCTCGGATGACAACACTTTCTCAAAACAATCATAATATGATATAACAAGATGGTATCTCGCTAGCCCTTCCTGAGACCGCAAAACATAAATGCAAAGCACCTTTAAAGATCAAGGACTGACTAGACATTGTAATTCATGGTAAAAGAGATCCAGTCAAGTCATACTCAATGTAAACTAACAGTAATGGATGCAAATGACAGCTCTGCTCTCCAAGTGGTGCTTTCTAATAAGAGGATGGTGACTCAACATAAAAGTAAATAGATAGGCCCTTCGCAGAGGGAAGCAGGGATTTGTAGAGGTGCCAGAGCTCGGTTTTGAAATAGATATGAATAATATTTTGAGCGGTATACTTTCATTGTCAACATAACAACTAAGAGATCTCGATATCTTCCATGCTACACACATTATAGGCGGTTCCCAAACAGAATGGTAAAGTTTATACTCCCCCTCCACCAACAAGCATCAATCCATGGCTTGCTCGAAACAACGAGTGCCTCCAACAAACAACAGTCCAGAGGGAGTTTTGTTTGCAATTAGTTTGATTTAATTTGCATAAAGCATGGGACCGGGCATCCCGGTGACCAGCCATTTTCTCATGAGTGAGGAGCGGAGTCCACTCCTCTTGAGAATAACCCGCCTAACACGGAAGATAAGGACAGCCTTGGTTGATACACGAGCTATTCAAGCATACAGAACAGAATGTTTATTTGAAGGTTTAGAGTTTGGCACATACAAATTTACTTGGAAAGGCAGGTAGATACCGCATATCGGAAGGTATAGTGGACTCATAGGGAATAACTTTGGGGTTTAAGGGATTGGATGCACAAGCAGTATTCCTGCTTAGTACAAGTGAAGGCTAACAAAAGACTGGGAAGCGACCAACTAGAGAGCGACAACAGCCATGTACATGCATTAAAATTAATAAACATTAGATGCAAGCATGAGTAGGATATAATCCACCATGAACATAAATATCGTGAAGGCTATGTTGATTTGTTTCAACTACATGCATGAACATGTGCCAAGTCAAGTCACTTAAATCATTCAAAGGAGGATACTACCCCATCATACCACATCATAACCATCTCAATAGCATGTTGGCACACAAGGTAAATCATTATAACTCATAGCAAATCAAGCATGGCACAAGCAACTACGATCTCTAATTGTCATTGCAAGCATGTTTATTCATAATAAGCTGAATCAAGAACGAGGGACTCATCATATTTACAAAAACAAAAGATGTCAAGTTCATACCAGCTTTTCTCATCTCAGTCAGTCCATCATATATCATCATAATTGCCTTTCACTTGCACGACCGAACGGTGTGAATAATAATAAGAGTGTACGTGCATTGGACCAAGCTGGAATCTGCGAGCATTCAATAAACAGGAGAAGACAAGGCAATATGGGCTCTTGGTTAAATCAACAATAATGCATATAAGAGCCACTTCAACAATTTAATTATGGTCTTCTCCTACTGACCCCCAAAGAAAATAAAAGGAATAAAACTATTTACACGGGAAAGCTCCCAACAAGCAAAAGAAGAACGGGAAATATTTTTGGGTTTTCTTTTTAAGTATTACTACTACAGCAGAAAAATAAACTACTACTAATTTTTTGGTTTTTCTTAAGGTTTAACAAACACACAAGAAGAAAGCAGAAAAAGGAAAATAAACTAGCATGGATGATACAATGAAAAAGTATGAGCACCGACATCTAGCAATGAGTGTGTGTGAGCATAAATGTAATGTCGGTGGGAAATACGTACTCCCCCAAGCTTAGGCTTTTGGCCTAAGTTGGTCTATGGCCATGGCTGGCCTGGCGAATATCCATAATAATACTTGTTGGGGTCGTACTGTGATGAGGAAGAATAGTTGGGATCATACTGATGTGCAGCGGTTATCGCCTGCTGAGCTACAGCGTGGAGTCGAGCTGCCTCTACTCTCCTCTCGTACTCTTCTGCCTCCTCTATGGTAATAACATATCTTCTTTTTGCCTGTGAATCAAAGAAGGCAGGAGCAGGGAGAGTAATACGGAAAACACGTCGATTATCAAAAATTAAACGATATAAGAGAGGTGATTCAGGCCTCTCAACAAACTGGTGCGAAGCCATAGAGTTATAATCTAAATATGCAGGAGGCAACTCCGTATCACCCTCACGAATTTCTATTTCGAGAAAATGAGCTAAGCGGGTTGCATAAATTCCTCCAAAGAAATCTCCGTTATGTCTATTATGATGCAACCTACGAGCTACAATGGCTCCCATATGATAAGATTGGTCTCCTAACACAGCACTCCTAAGAATGCTAAGATCAGGGACACACATGTGACATGCTTCATCCTTAGCATTTATGCATCTACCGATGAAAAGAGCAAAATAATGTATAGCAGGAAAGTGAATGCTCCCTATGGTAGCCTGCGTTATATCTCTAGATTCCCCCACAGTTATACTAGCAAGAAAGTTTCTAAATTCAGATTTAGGGGGATCCCTAACACTACCCCATGATGGAAGTTTGCAAGCAGAAGTGAAATCCTCTAAGTCCATGGTATAAGATTTGTCATAGAGATCAAACATGACTGAAGGAGAATTACGCGAAGATGAATACTCAAACCTCCTCATAAATGAACTTGTGAGATCATGATACTGGGGGTATTTGTTAACCTCAAAATACTCAAGACCGGCATTGCGCAAATATGCTTTGAATTCTTCTTTAATTCCCGCACGGTCCATAAAATTTTCCGACGGCCATTCGCAAGGCCGTACTGGAGCGTCTCTTGGTGGATCCTCGTCAGCATCGCGCATAGCAATCCTGGGCCCTTGCTTCTTAGAGGAACCACCTTGGAACATCTTCCTAAGCATATTGTTTTTCTCTGAAAAATTCTGAAATTTTTAGTAACTTCAAACAAAAGTGAACCAAACTCAATAAAACTGATAGCAACTACTCCTACAAGTGCCTAGAGCCTATATCAAGCATTAGAACTACTTAGAACCATATAAATTTGACATGCAAGCTCAAGAACATGGTCACCTATGCAGCACAAATTTGCAAAGAATAAAGCACTAGAACAAAAACTAATTGGACCAATGGAGGAGTCACATACCAAGGAACAATCTCCCCAAGCAGTTTTGCGAGAGGTGCTTTGAGCAAGGAGATCGAAAATCACATCAAAAGTGGCTGGAACTCGTGCTTGAGTTGGTTTTTCAGGTCTGTGTGAGACAGAGGAAGAAGATGGGTGCTGGAATAAGTGGAGGAGGGCCACCATGGGCCCACGAGGCAGGGGGCGCGCCCTATAGGGGGGGCGCGCCCACCACCCTCGTGGCCAGGTGGCAGCTCCTCCTGCGGTGATTTTTGCACAGTAAATCCTCAAATATTCTCGAAAAAATCATATTAAATTGGCATGGCATTCTGAGGACTTTTATTTTCGGGATATTTTTATATTGCACGGATAATCAGATAACAGGCAGAAAAATACTATTTTTACTTTATTTAATATGAATAACAGAAAATATAGAGAGGGTACAGAAGTTTGTGCTTCTAGTTTCATCCTTCTCATGCTCGTCAAAAAGAATCCACTAACAAGGTTGATCAAGTCTTGTTAACAAACTCATTCCGATAATCATGAAGCCGGAGAAATTTTGAATAACACTAAGTTACCTCAACGAGGATATGCACATCCCCAATAATAAGAATATCATATTTCTTCTTGGCACTAGGAAGAGGAAATTCAAAACCTCCAAATATAATCGATGGAATTTTTCCAATAGAGTTGATACTATGAACTTGAGGTTGTTTCCTCGGAAAGTGTACCGTATGCTCATTACCATTAACATGAAAAGTGACATTGCCTTTGTTGCAATCAATAATAGCCCCTGCAGTATTAAGAAAAGGTCTTCCAAGAATAATAGACATACTATCATCCTCGGGAATATCAAGAATAACAAAGTCCGTTAAAATAGTAACGTTTGCAACCACAACAGGCACATCCTCACAAATACCGACATGTATAGCAGTTGATTTATCAGCCATTTGCAAAGATATTTCAGTAGGTGACAGCTTATTCAAGTCAAGTCTACGATATAAAGAGAGAGGCATAACACTAACACCGGCTCCAAGATCACATAAAGCAGTTTTAATATAATTTCTTTTAATGGAGCAAGGTATAGTAGGTACTCCAGGATCTCCAAGTTTCTTTGGTATTCCACCCTTAAAAGTATAATTAGCAAGCATGGTGGAAATCTCAGCTTCCGGTATCTTTCTTTTATTAGTAATGATATCTTTCATATATTTAGCATAAGGATTTGTTTTGAGCACATCAGTTAATCGCATACGCAAAAAGATAGGCCTAATCATTTCAGCAAAGCGCTCAAAATCCTCATCATCCTTTTTCATGGATGGTTTTGGAGGAAAAGGCATGGGTTTCTGAACCCAAGGTTCTCTTTCTTTACCATGTTTCCTAGCAACAAAGTCTCTTTTATCATAATGTTGATTCTTTGATTGTGGGTTATCAAGATCAACAGCAAGTTCAATTTCTACATCATTATCATTACTAGGTTGAGCATCATCATGAGTATCAGCATTAATATTTTCATTAGGTTCATGTTCATTACCAGATTGTGTTTCAGCATCAGACATAGATATATCATTTGGATTATCAGGTGGTTCAGTAATAGGTTCACTAGAAGTTTGCACAGTTCTATCATTTTTCTTTTTCTTCTTTTTAGAAGAACTAGGAACATCAATATTATTTCTCTGAGAATCTTGCTCAATTCTCTTAGGGTGGCCTTCAGGATACAAAGGTTCCTGAGTCATTCTACCAGTTCTAGTAGCCACTCTAACAGCATAATCATTTTTCTTACTATTCATTTCATCAAGCACTTCTTTTTGAGCCTTAAGTACTTGTTCTACTTCAGTGGTGACCATGGAAGCATGTTTGCTAATAAGTTTAAGTTCACCTTTAATATCAGCCATATAATCACCGAAGTGTCTAATCATATAAGCATTTTATTTTAATTGTCTACCAAAATAAGCATCGAAGTCATCTTGCTTATACATAAAGTTATCAAACTCATCCAAGCACTGACTAGCAATTTTAGTAGGAGGAACTTCAGCTTTATCATATCTATAGAGAGAATTTACCTTTACTACCTATGTCGGGATATCGGGATCGGGAGGTTCTTCAGTAAATAAATGATTGAGATCATATGTTTCTTCAACAGGCGGTGAATTAAGACCATGTATTTATTCAATAGGAGGTAAATTCTTAACATCTGCAGCTTTAATACCTTTTTCTTTCATAGATTTCTTTGCCTCTTGCATATCTTCGGGACTGAGAAATAGAACACCTCTTTTCTTCGGAGTTGGTTTAGGAATAGGCTCAGTAATTGGAGCAGGAGTTGGCTCAGGAGCTGGCTCAGGAAGTGCCCAATTATTTTCATTTGTCAACATATTATTCAATAGAATTTTAGCTTCATCCGGTGTTCTTTCCCTAAAAAGAGAACCAGCACAACTATCCAGGTAATCTCTGGAAGCATCGGTTAGTCCATTATAAAAGATATCAAGTATTTCGGGTTTCTTAAGAGGATGATCAGGCAAAGCATTAAGTAACTTGAGAAGCCTCCCCCAAGCTTGTGGGAGACTCTCTTCTTTAATTTGCACAAAGTTGTATATTTCCCTTAAAGGAGCTTGTTTCTTATGAGCAGGGAAATATTTAGCAGAGAAGTAATAAATCATATCCTGGGGACTACGCACACAACCAGGATGAAGAAAATTAAACCATATCTTAGCAAGGATCAGATTCAACCAAAGTAATTATATCAGGATCAACAGAGAATTCATAATCTTTATCAGGAACACATATAGGTGAAGTAGCAAAAGCAGGGTCAGGTCTCATTCTATCTCTAAGTGATTCTTTGTTCCATTTAATTAATAACCTCTTAAGCTCATATCTATCTTTGCAAGCTAAAATAGCAGCAGAAGATTCCATATCAAAAAGATAACCTTTAGGAATAACAGGCATGTTTTCATCATCACTATCATCATCGTATTCAGATTCAATAATTTCTTTTTCTCTAGCCCTAGCAATTTGTTCATCAAGAAATTCACCAAGGGGCACAGTAGTATCAGGCATAGAAGCAGTTTCATCATAAGTATCATGCATAGCAGAAGTGGCATCATCAATAACATGCGACATATCAGAACGAATAGCAGAAGCAGGTGTAGGTGTCGCTAACTTACTCATAACAGAAGGTGAATCAAGTGCAGAGCTAGATGGCATTTCCTTACCTCCCCTTGTAGTTGAGGGATAGATCTTGGTTTTTGGATCTCTCAAGTTATTCATAGTGTCCAGCAGATATAAATCCCAAGTGACTCAAAGAATAGAGCTATGCTCCCCGACAACGGCGCCAGAAATTTGTCTTGATAACCCTCAAGTATAGAGGATCGCAACAGCTTTCGAGGGTAGAGTATTCAACCCAAATTTATTGATTCGACACAAGGGGAGCCAAAGAATATTCTCAAGTATTAGCAGTTGAGTTGTCAATTCAACCACACCTGGAAACTTAGCATCTGCAGCAAAGTGTTTAGTAGCAAAGTAATATGATAGTGGTGGTAGCGGCAACAAAAGTAAAGACAGCAAAAGTAATATTTTTGGTATTTTGTACTGATTGTAACAGTAGCAGCGGGAAAGTAAATAAGCGTAAACCAGTATATGGAAAAATCATAGGCACCGGATCAGTGATGGATAATTATGCCGGACGCGGTTCATCATGTAACAGTCATAACATAGGGTGACACAGAACTAGCTCCAATTCATCAATGTAATGTAGGCATGTATTCCGTATATAGTCATACGTGCTTATGGAAAAGAACTTGCATGACATCTTTTGTCCTACTCTCCCATGGCAGCGGGGTCCTATTGGAAACTAAGGGATATTAAGGCCTCCTTTTAATAGAGAACCGGAACAAAGCATTAGCACATAGTGAATACATGAACTCCTCAAACTATGGTCCTCACCGGGAGTGGTCCTGATTATTGTCACTTCGGGGTTGCCGGATCATAACACATAGTAGGTCACTATAGACTTGCAAGATAGGATCAAGAACTCACATATATTCATGAAAACATAATAGGTTCAGATCTGAAATCATGGCACTCGGGCCCTAGTGACAAGCATTAAGCATAGCAAAGTCATAGCAACATCAATCTCAGAACATAATGGATACTAGGGATCAAACCCTAACAAAACTAACTCGATTACATGATAAATATCATCCAACCCATCACCGTCCAGCAAGCCTACGATGGAATTACTCACGCACGGCGGTGAGCATCATGAAATTGGTGATGGAGGATGGTTGATGATGACGACGGCGACGAATCCCCCTCTCCGGAGCCCCGAACGGACTCCAGATCAGCCCTCCCGAGAGGTTTTAGGGCTTGGCGGCGGCTCCGTATCGTAAAACGCGATGATTTCTTCTTCCTGATTTTTTTTCTCTCCGAAAGCGAATATATAGAGTTGGAGTTGGCATCGGAGGGTTTCCAGGGGGGGCACGAGGTAGGGGGCGCACCCTAGGGGGGCGCCCCCCACCCTCGTGAGAAGGGTGTGGGCCCCCTGGTCTTCATCTTTGGCAAGGATTTTTTATTATTTTTTCTAAGACATCCCATGGAGTTTCAGGTCATTTCGAGAATATTTGTTTTCTGCACATAAAACAACACCATGGCAATTCTGCTGAAAACAGCGTCAGTCCGGGTTAGTTCCATTCAAATCATACAAGTTAGAGTCCAAAACAAGGGCAAAAGTGTTTAGAAAAGTAGATACGACGGAGACGTATCATAGCTCATTGAGCTAATGCTATTTAAGATAAATATTTCAGGAAAGCTCAATGATTGGCATGGCATAGATTAGAAAGTGGACCCCTCAAAATGCTAAGGACAAAAGATTGGCTCAAGCTCAAAGCACAAGACTCTACATTTCACTTTTATTGATCCAAGATCACATTGAGTCCATAGGAAAAGCCAATACTATTAAAAGGGGGTGAGGTGTTGCTTAATGAGTTACTTGCTCAAAATGCTTAGTGATATGCTCCAAAAACCCTCAACTACTTTCTCATATCCACATATGTCCCAAACCAAAAGCCAAACTTGGCCCCACCGAAATCTTCTATCCGGAGCCACCGAGTTCACTTGACATAGCCATTGCCACAAACCCTAGTCACTTCGGTATCACCGATAGGGATCTCGGTCTCACCAAGATGGGATTGCAACCTCTCTGTTTCCCTTCGTAACGTTTCGGTCCAACAGAGATGAGCGATCGGTCCCACCGAGATTGCAATGCAAACTCTCTGTTTCCCCTTCGTAACGTTTCGGTCTAACCGAGATGAGCGAATCGGTCCCACCGAGTTTGTGTGACCAACTCTCTGTTTGTCTATTACCAAAATCGGTCCCACCGAGTTTGTGTAATCGGTCTCACCGAGATTACGTTATTCCCTAACCCTAATGGAATCGGTCCCACCGAGTTGACATGTCGGTCCCACCGAAAATCCTAACGTTCACATTTTGAACTAAATCGGTCTGACCGAGTTTAGTGATTTGTGTGTAACGGTTAGATTTTGTGTGGAGGCTATATATACCCCTCCACCCACTCTTCATTCGTGGAGAGAGCCATCAAAACATGCCTACACTTCCAATTTATATTTTCTGAGAGAGAACCACCTACACTTGTGTTGAGGTCAAGATATTCCGTTCCAACCACATAAATCTTGATCTCTAGCCTTCCCCAAGTTGCTTTCCACTCAAATCATATTTCTACCAAATCCAATCCTATGAGAGAGAGTTGAGTGTTGGGGAGACTATCATTTGAAGCACAAGAGCAAGGAGTTCATCATCAACACACCATCCATTACCTTTTGGAGAGTGGTGTCTCCTAGATTGGTTAGGTGTCACTTGGGAGCCTCCGTCAAGATTGTGGAGTTGAACCAAGGAGTTTGTACGGGCAAGGAGATCGCCTACTTCATGAAGATCTACCCTAGTGAGGCAAGTCCTTCGTGGACTATGGCCATGGTGGTATAGACAAGGTTGCTTCTCCGTGGACCCTTCGTGGGTGGAGCCCTCCATGGACTCACGCAACCGTTACCCTTCATGGGTTGAAGTCTCCATCAACGTGGATGTACGATGGCACCACCTATCGAAACCACGCCAAAAATCCCCATGTCTACATTGCGTTTGCTCCCTCCAAAACTCCTCCTTTACCTTCATATGCAATTGTTTTACATTCCGCTGCTATACTCTTAGAATTGCATGTGTAGGTTGATTACTTGAATTTTGCTAAGTTTCTAAAATCTGCCAAGACTTAAAATTAGGAAAATGCTAGATTTTTATTTGGTCAAGTAGTCTAATCCCCCCCCCCCTCTAGACATACTTTCGATCCTACAGGAACAAAACTTTGCGAGGATTTTTTATACAATAAATAAGAATTTTCGGAGCCAAGATCCATCAGAGGGGGGCACCTAGGTGGGCACAACCCACTAGGGCGCCCCCCTCCTGGCACGCCCAGGTGGGTTATCCCCACCTGGTGGCCCCGCAGACCCTGAAATCGACGCTATAAAATCCTATTTTCCAGAAAAAATCAGGGAGAAAGAATTATCACGATCCACGAGATGAAGCCGCCGTCACCTCCTGTTCTTTATCGGGAGGCCAGATCTGGAATCCGTTTGGCGCTCCGGAGAGGGGGATCTTCGTTCTTCGTCATCACCAACCCTTCTCCATCGCCAATTCCATGATGCTCCCCACCGGGAGTGAGTAATTCCTTCATAGGCTCGCTGGTCGATGAGGAGTTGGATGAGATTCATCATATAATCGAGTTAGTTTTGTTAGGGCCTGATCCCTAGTATCCACTATGTTCTGAGATTGATGTTGCTATGACTTTGCCATGCTTAATGCTTGTCACTTTGGGCCCGGGTGCCATGATTTCAGATCTGAACCGTTTATATTATCACCATTATATCCATGTTCTAGATCCGATCTTGATAGTTATAGTCACCTACTATGTGTTATGATCCGACAACCCCGGAGTGACAATAGTCGGGACCACTCCCGGTGATGATCGTAGTTTGAGGAGTTCATGTATTCACCGTGTGTTAATGCTTTGTTCTAGTTCTCTATTAAAAGGAGGCCTTAATATCCCTTAGTTTCCAATAGGACCCCGTTGCCACGGGAGGGTAGGAAAAAAGATGTCATGCAAGTTCTTTCCATAAGCACGTATGACTATTTACGGAATACATGCCTACATTATATTGATGAACTGAAGCTAGTGTCGTTCGCCCTAGGTTATAACTGTCTCATGATGAACATCATCCAGCAAGTCACCGATCCAATGCCTACGAATTTATCTTATATAGTTCTTGCTAAGTTACCACTGCTATCATCACTATTGCACCTACAAAACTACTGTTATCACTGTTACCGTTACTGTTACTGCTATCACTATTATCAAAACTATCATATTACTTTGCATGATCATGTTGTTGTAGATAATTAATCTCCAGGTGTGGTTGAATTAACAACTCAGTTGTTAATACCTTCAAATATTCTTTGGCTCCCCTTCTGTCGAATCTATAAATTTGGATTGAATACTCTACCCTTGAAAACTGTTGCGATCCCCTATACTTGTGGGTTATCAACAGTTTTTCTCCAAGATCAAGACGGCTTGAGCTTCTAATATGCCATCTAAGGAGTGAATTATATCTGCGACCCGGCGAGCCCAATGATGAGTTGATTCACCCTCACGCTGAACACAATGTTGTAGATCAACAATGGTCATAGGACGCTTGCAGGTTCCCTAGATCTATTTGATGAAGCACGCCTTCAACTCGGCCCAGGTGTTGATGGAGTTAGGGGCAAGTTCTTCAGCCAGGTACGAGCAGGCCCTTCCAGCATCATAGTCAAATACTTGGCGCCGACTGCGTCGTTGACATCCAGCATGCCATGGCAATTTCGTAACTATCAATCCAAGCTGCCGGATCAGGGTCACTCGTATAGGTGGAAACCTTCTGAGGGCCCTTGAAATACTTAGGCATACGCTCGTTACGCAGAGCTGGTACCAGGCACGGTATCCCGATGGTTCACGTGCTCGAACCAACACCTTGTGAAGCTAACGGGGTCATAGGAGGCAATTGATGAGCCATCACATGGGCCGCCTCTGCCTCCCGTTGTGCCCGAGCCGTGTCGATGATCTCTTGGGCATCCAAAGCCCCCTGCCAGGGCGGATCACGTTGTTGCTTGCATAGCCGCCGGGCATTACTAGAAACGGCTGGCGACTCGGCGTGGTGGCTTTGGCCGTGGCTCGGGTGCGGGGTAGAGTGGAGTCGTTGCTGGCTATAAGAATAGTTCGTCTGCTGAGCGACCGCAGTCTTTAACAACTCAATGGCATGCAGAGCCTCTCTCTCCATAGGGGTATTGCCAGTGATCGGGAGTGCGGCGAGGTTGGTAGCTGTTGCCACCATGCTATCAACAGGGGTGGAAAGTGACCCGCCGGTATAACGAAGCGATCTGGAGTCGTCCGAACCGGCGGCAGGTTTGGGGTTGGCTGGTGAGGCTGAGCCAGAGATGGTCCGCCATTGCCGTTTTGTGGCACGCCCCGGTTCAATTGGGGTATAATTGATGTCACGGGGGTGCTCATCCCGGCAGTGGGCGCAGGCATGTTGAACAGACGTGTTCCCTCAAAGCCAGGGGCAGGCGTGTCTCATGTCGTCTCCTGTGGACCGCCTTAGAAGCGTGCTAACGGAGACCCAGGCGCCAGGACTCTATCCTCAGGTCCTCCGTTTCATTATGGATCTGGGTTTGTAACTGTACCATGCGAGCACTTTTATCGGTGATATCCTCATGAGCTTTAGTCATCTGCTCACGGATTTTAGCCACTTCCACATTACACTCTTCCTGATTTTCTGGTGTTAAGGGCGACTCGAGGAGAGTCGTCAAGGAGGCGACCGGCTCTAAGAGAACTTGAGCCAGCGGTTTGACTGGGCCAGCCGCGTTTGGACCAGTCGCTAAGGCGCCGGCTCCTCCCACTGTGCCTGCCATGGTGGAGTCAAGATCCGGAGCAGTGCCCGCCATATAGATGGTGGTCAATGGGGCGACTCATGGTCGTCCGAGCCGGCTCATCATCATACAGGGGGCGGACCGACTTCGTCTCCCCAACTGATGACTTGCCGTCAGAGTAAACAAGGGTGTCCCCACTAGACGCAGAGTTGTCCGTGAGTTCAACCCCTTGGGTGAAGCCGACGAAAACATGGCCCCATGCAGCTTGAGCCCGGGCGGGTTGCATGCGCCGAGCCGGTCGACAATGTCGGTGCAGATGTCCGGCTCGGGTCCCGATTCGCCGATCTTGCTGATGAAGACGTGGATCTTGCCGAAGGGGACCCGGTACCCGTACTCGATTGAATCGGCCTTGGGACCCCAGCCTGAGTCGTCGATGTAGAGCTTTTCGCATCCACTCTTGGTCATGCGGCCGATCACGTATCCCTCAATCCCTGGGAGAGATCCCTCCAAGAACTCAACACCACCGAGCGATCGCCCCACGGTGGGCGCCAAATGATGTTGTTTTTGTCACGGAAGATGTCCTCGTGAAAGGACTTAGTCGTGAGGCCATCGCCGCTAAGTGGAAGCTTGAACGGGGTTGATCGGAACCGGGAGACAAGGGATTACCCAGGTTCGGCCCCTCATGGTGGAGGTAAAAGCCTACTCCTGCTTGATTACTATTGATGATTGTGATCTTGATTACAAGGGTGCGACTTGGCTAACCTAGTACTCAAGATATTGTAAACTTAGTCTTTCTGCCTCAGGGACTTCCCATTATATACAAGTGGAGGCCCTTGGCTTACAATAGAGTTCGGTTCATACTACGATCCATGTCCTAGTATGTTTCCTAAGTAAGAAACTTCCTTTGGCGCTATGGCTGACATTGGCGGCTTGTGCTTCTGGGTCACGAGTCGGCCCTCCTGGCGACTCATCTCCTGGACCTTGAACCTGCGGTTGCCTGAGCCCATTGTCAGACCATACTTCTTAAGTCGCCATTGAATGAACCGACCCTGAACGGGCAGGTCATACCATGGGGTTATATCCCCAACAGCTATAGAAGTACGACAAGGACATGTCATGGGCTGAGTTTCATACCAGTGTACCAGCTGAAGCACTTGCCTTGGTACAGGCGTGGCGAGCACGGTAGTGGGTAATGGCAAATCAAGTCTGTTTTGGGAAGACAGGTGGCTGAATGGGTCGAGGGTATGTGACATAGCACCCTTGGTATACGATAGGATCCCGCCTAGGATCATACGATGTATGCTCGTATCAGATCCGGTCATCAACCATAACTGGGCAGGGCAGATTGGCCCAAACCTCGCGCCCGAGGTGCTCCTGCAATTTATCGACTTATGGCAGAGGGTCACGGATATACCAATCACACAAAAAGTGATAGATGTGGTCAAGTGGAGCTAGGAGAAAGACGGACAGTACTCAGCGAGGTCCACGTACGCCGTGGGATTTATGGGGCTTGAGGTATCTCCGACGACAGATTTCGCATGGAGTTCTAGGGCACCCCTACGATGCCACTTTTTTGATTGGCTTGTCTTCAAAATCGTTGCTGGACATCAGATCGTTTGGCCAGACGTGGACTACCGCACCAGGATACATGCCCATTATGCAACCAGAGCGAGGAAACTATCCAACACCCGCTACTCGACTACGTGTTTGCTAGATAACTGTGGCACTAGTTAGGGTGGATCACCGGTAGGGTGGAGTTCGAGCCGCGGATTGGCGAGGACCTCAAGGCGTGGTGTACCAGACAGGATACGAACGCCTCGGATAGGAAATCCACAAGGGCTAAATGTCTCCTCGCCATGTGGCTCATCTGGAAACATAGGAACGACATTGTTTTCAACAGCGCGTCCCCCTCGCTGTCCCGGACGATGCTACGGACTGCGGATGAAGGTAGGTTTTGGGCCAAGGCTGGACATTTGAAAGGAAACACTAGAGGCTTTGGGGTAGAGGTAGAAAGGCGGGATGGGGTAACGTAGTAGGCTAGCGGATACAATGGTGGTGCCGGCTTCGGCCGGCATGTAAATATGTCTATAAAACTTTGGGAGTATCTCCCCTCCTTCTTTAATGAATGATACGCACACTCGTGAGTATTTGAGAAAAAACGGGCTCGCCCACAGAGATCGAGGGAGGAGGCTTTCCCTAGTTACCTTGCGACAGGGAAAAGAAAGAGTTGTCAATCCAAAAAGATAAAAAGAAAATAGTAGCATCTGTTTGTTTTTGCGAATAAAATACTCCCTCCGTTCAAAAATACGTCAAGATACATCCACTTCTTCGACAAGTTTTTCGACAAATATTTTTGAACGGATGGAGTAGTAATCTTAAGACAACACTAAACAGGCAATTGTGGTTTTTTTTTTGAATTTTCAACGGGAACGAATCAATCAAGTTTCTACTAAAACAGAACTCTAGAATCAGTCCGTCCGTTAAGCATTGGGGAGCTGATAGGTCGAACGGAGTGGTGCCAGAGCTCTAAAGTGGCTTTAAATATCCATTTCTTTGATTTTCCTGTGTGCTTTTTAGGCGGCTGAGAACTCCCCCACCTGAATATATTTCTCGAACCCAAACACCCAGTACAATGGTACAAATGCCGGGGAGGCAGCAGAGAGGAGAAGGCAGGGCAGGCAATTGTGGTTAACATAGAAACACCCAATTAAGGCAAAAACCCAGCTATTTGTTTAGCTAAAATATAAAGATCGTGCCGACCACGCAAAAAATAGAAAAGACGGTTTCGTACGGAAAACGACACCAGGACGGTGCTTGGGAGAAAAAAGAGGCACCATGACAGTAGTAGCACATAAAGTGGCTCAGATCACACGACTGTAAAGCAAAACAGGCAAGTACATCGTCACGGGCCGAGTCACCTCGGAGCACGCGATCCTGCCCAGTCGTTGCCTCCCTCCCATTGGGCGTGCCTCTGCCCCCAAGTACACGTAAACAAATACTCTACTCCAGCACTGCCGCACAAGTGGGCCGCGATCATTACTCCCAGAGATTGACGTCGAAGCTCGAGACCTCTTGCCCGGAGATATTTTTGCCGACCGGCCGCAAATAAACATAACTTAACGCGGCACGAAGGAATATAAGGCCGAGGGATGCTCCGCAGAGCACGTTATCAAATGGACGACGACGACTTGGGACTTGCGGGCACGTTCCGGGCATCGAGATATTCCTTGGCCCTTGCCCAAGAGGCAACGACTCCTCCGGATTCGTGTTAAACCAGATCTTTTTTTGGGCACAAGTAGTAGTAGTTTTCTTTAACATTTGAATTTTGAAACGATCATTTGATCTATCTTCTGTCACCGTTGCAGCTGTCTTGTTTTAGGAGTGGATGAGGAGGGTGGCCGGAAAGCTGCACCCTAGATCTAGATGCGTACGTTCCAACTTCCAAGTAGTACGTACTAGTAGCTGTACAACTTGCTTGCTTTCAGGTTAAATAGAGCCGCTTCTCAAAAAGAAAAAGAAAAAGAAAACAAAGTTAAGTAGAGCCGTGGGGTCACGTACAGCAGACGTGCAAAGCTTGTGTCTGCACATGTTGTCATTGGTACTGTAATTTCAATTTGTAAAATACTCCGCATGTCAGAAAACTTGTATCTCTTGATGTCGTACATGGAGGGAGGAGGATGATTTCAAACATGGTTAGCAACTTAGCATCCACTTTGGCAAAAAAAGAAAACTATGAAAATCGCAACAGCACAGGGGACTGGCTGCTGCCGAACACCACAACTTTCTGCTAAACTGTGGCAAATCGCAAGAACTGTTAGCCAATGAGATTGTTCATGACAGTCAGCAAAATGGCACAGCCATGGTAAGGACATCTCCAGTGCCGAACTACAAACCTCTCGCAACTGTCCTGTCCACGCTGTTCGGACCGTGAAAACTATCCAACACAGGTCTGTATCAGTCCACGTGGGTGGTACAGACGTGATTTCTCCTGCATACGGGAGACAAAAGTGAAGGAAGTTTGCGGGAGACTGGACCGATTTTCAAGCCCGTTTCTGATCGTCCTGTTCCACCAATAACCCCTCATTTCTCCCGAGCGTTTTCAGTCAGCGCCGCTCGAGAGCGTCACCGCCCGCATTTATGCCCGCCCATAACGGATGCAACCGCTCACTGGCGCCGGCATTGAAGCGGCGCGCCGGTCGAGAGAGCGCCGGCTGCGCCGCTTCCTGGTGCAGGCAACTGCCGCACGTTCAAACGACACGACGACCGCCCGTCCGTCTGTCTGCCGCCTGCATCGATGGCATGTGGTTGCCGAGGCATCACCATCGGCGCCACTTGTCCCGCCCATCTGACACCCACCGTGTTATATAAACCGCTGCCCCGGTGCCCCGGCCATAGCCACAGTCATCCCTCTCCACCCCCGCTCCCCATCATGGAGGCCAAAGCTCTCTGGGACAGGCTTACGTCGGAGCAGAAGAAGGCCATGACTGCCACAGCTACCGACTGGCAGGCCGGTACGCAGCTAGAGGACGTGCAAAATGGAGCACACCTTCGATGACGAGCCAGCGCCACCCTCCTCTTCCTCCACGACACCTTCCTCTTTTGCTCCACCCTCGTCGGTCCATTGCACCCTGACCATCGGCGAGGCTCGTGCCCATTATATGGATATGGTGCGGGAGGAGCAGTTCCTGGAGGCGTAGGTCGACACCAACTATAACCGCAACCTCCTCTAGGAGCATCTGCAGGCGGAGGAGCAGGTCGCCGCCGGCAGGGCGGTCGCGCCGGACGCGGGCATGGCGAAGCAAGAGGCGCTGCTCGAGTCCTACCGCTTCGCCCGCGAGATCTGCCTCGCCCGCTGGCGGTACCGACAGCGGGTGGCGGAGGTGGTGGCCGTCGACAAGGAGCGCGACGACGACGCGGGCGAGGCGTTGTTCGGCGACACCGACGATGAGGCCGTGCCCCGGCACCACGACCACAAAGAAGCCGGCACGTTCGCGGGCGCCGCTCCTCCCCTCCCGTCGACGCCAAGCTTGGTGGGCTCATCTTCTGTCAATTAGTCGCTTGGCGACGTCGAGGCGGACAGCTTCAGTTCCCGGGGCTCCAAAGGCAAAGCTGGAGAGCGCCGATGACGGGGACTGGGCGCCAGTAATCATTTAAATTAGGTATTAATTATACTCTAGAGCCCGCCTAGGACCCCATACCGCTTTGATGTATTTGTAATGAAATCCGGCATGTTTATATGAAATTCGGTATGTTTATAAGAAAACCGATCATGTTTATATGAATTTTGATATTGTTTAAACGAATTTTGTTCTGTTGGTTTGAGTTGTTGTGAAAATGTATATAGCTAGCGTTGGATGGCTACCTCCCACATCCGTGTTCACCGAGTGGACTCCTTTGTCCGCGGATGGATGCGGGTGGCCTATGGAAATGCCCCAAAAGAGTATGGCATGAGCATAGTACAGCATGATGTACATACATCACATGTCACCGGGAAGCATGTTGCGTGCTCTATGCAAGTTCAAGCGAATATTCTAGAGAGATCAAGGAGGGCTATGCATTCTGACAAGCAACTACAGAACCAGGCATGGACCCCTGTGTACATGTCAGACAACAACTACTACTATTTCTGTTAAGCAAACAGACGGGGTGCCGTGGGTACGCGAGGGCATCTCACATGCGCTGCACGCTAGTACTACTAACCACCAGTGACGAATCGAAATGGTCCAAGAGTATATCGAAATGGTCCAAGAGTATCTTTAAAGCAATCGGACAAAGACACCAAAGAAATGGCTGTATTTTGTACAGCAACGCATGCTGATCAGGACTCACGATTAGTGGCCAGGAAACACGATGCCAGTTGTTTGGTCATGGTGGATCTGTAGATCACATCCAAGAATTGTCTAGGACTTGGCAAATTAGCCCTAGTCAGTTATGCAAGAACAGTAGCATGGAACTGTAGCCTCCGTTTTTGCCATGAGACAAATGATGCTACGGATTGTGAACTTATAATATGCAGATGCACACACAAGACCAATGGATAGTATCTTTTCCTGAATTGTTAGGCGAATCCAGCTAGACAGTCTCTAGGCAGCATATAACACGCTGCTCATAAATCTGAAAGCTTGATCTTAGCGAGAACTATTCAACAACTCTTCAGAAATAGCAGAATCAAGAATAGTGTTTGTATGCCCTAAAAGTAAATACAAAGAAATTGACAGTTAAGTGAATGAAAAATATATATCAAACCATGGAGGACATACAGATGCAGTAGAAAAAAATGGCTAAAGGTTTATTATTGGAATCGTCATGTTCCCCAAATGCAGTTCAAGCTGCCGTAGCAGCACGATATACAGGCTACCAACCATCAATTGAGTTTACAGTTTCATGAACTTGCAAGCAAAATGAAATGGATGTAAAGATAAGCCACGGATTTATGATATAAATCAAGTACTGTTGATATAGTTACCGTGATAGGGATAGCCCAACAATCTAAATATGGTGTACAAGTACACAACTGAAGCATGAACCCACGATTCAACTGCAAAGATAGTCACTTGGCAACACGAAAAATCCAACACGACTCCAACGGCTAAAAGGATCAATCTCTCTATGCAATCGAGAAGCAATCAGATAATTGCATGCATGCAAGGCTCGACGCTTACAATTGTCTCATACTCCAGTCCTGATCCCAGTCATCCATGAGTGTTCAAAGCTTCCCAGACCAGATTCTTCGGAACAGCTCCAGTGGTGGCTTCCCTGGCCTGCAATGCTGCAGCCCTTAGCGTCTTCCATGTCATTACATTGGCCTCCCAGAATGTGGCAGCACCATAAGACAGCCCATGCTTCTTGCAAAGGTCGCGCACAATCGGCGCGACCATCCTGTAGTGGCACCGAGGCAGGCGAGGAAACAAATGGTGTTCAACCTGGAACTGCAGACCACCATGGAACCAATCCATCCACGGGGAGCACTTGATATCAAGTGTGCCCGCGGTTTGCCTCTCAAACCAGTCGTTCCCCTTTGGTGGCCCAACATACACGGCGGATGAGAAGTGGTTCAGGCAGAACTGCACATGCTGAATCCCCGTGATCACAAAGCTTGCAAGCACAAAAGCAACCCTCTCCCACCAATTCGGCAGGCAAGAGACCAACAAGGGGTACCAAACCCAGAACGCGGCAACTCCGGCGATCTCCAGCCAACGCTGCCGCACCTTCTTTTGCGTGATCAGGAACACGATTGACTGCACTAGAAGATTTATCCTTGCAAATCCCATCACCGGGTAGAATGTCCAGTGCTGGTAGCTGACGAAGAACTTGGATATGGCATCAAACGCCAAGGTGCGCTCGTAGCAGACTGACCAAAGGTTGTTGAAGAGCTTGGTGGAAACCGCGAAGAGCGGCAAGTGCTGGAGGTCAGGGTCATGGTCGAGGCTGTTGCAGGAGATGTGGTGTGTGTTGTGGTTGAACTTCCACCAGGCGATGCCGAGGCCGGTGAGGCAGTTCCCAGATACCACCTGCAGGAGGCGGTTGAGCGCAGGGTGCTTGGTGATCTGGTGGTGGCCGGAGTCATGGCCAATCCAGCCCGACTGGATCCAGATGAAGCCAATGAGGCCGCCGGCGAACATGTGGGCCCCGGTGCTGGAGCAGGCTAGGACGCAGTAGAGGGCGATGCAGAAGAGCACCGACATTGCGACGAGCAGGAACTTGGGGGTGTGGCCGACGCGCTCGAAGAGGCCCGCGGAGGAGAGCTGCGCGAGGAGGCGGCGGAAGTCGGCGGAGGCGGGGGGGACGGTGTAGTCGGAGAGGCGGCCGACGAAGAAGCGGCGGAGGAGCGGGCGCACGGAGGGCGGGTGGTAGGCCATGAAGGCGTCGGTGGCGTCCTGGCCGGCGAGGGTGATGAGCGGGACCTCGCCGCCCGGGTGGTGGCGCAGCCAGGGCGTGACGTCGTAGACGTCCCCGGAGATGGAGATCCAGAGGTCGTCCGCGGCGGCGTGCGCCTGCAGCTCCTTGGTGGAGATCATGCGGACGTCGGCCGCGTCCTTGCTGGCGGCCGGCATTGCGTCGGCTTCCGGCGCCGTTGCGTCCGCGAGGCCCGTGCGGGCCATCGGTGGCGTGGATTTAGCTGGAGCGCGAGGAGGGGTGGTCAGGAGGAAGGGAGGGGAGGGGAGGGGGAGGGGGCAAGGGGAGATCGGATCTTAAAACAGGAACGGTTCCAGGTTTGTTAGGGAGGGTGGGGAAAGACGCGCTTCTCCACGCCCTCGATGTGCTGTTACGTTTTTTGTTTTATAATACGCCCTCTTCGCTCCACGGTAAAAGATAATCTGAAATTGGCTGAGCGATGTCCCCCTTTGCCACGGATCCGGATCCTCGCATCTCAAAGGTGGACCCGGAAACCGGACACCGACGGAAGCTGGCCTTTTAAAGCTAGCCACATATGTCCGGTTGTATTCGGTCGAAATTTAATGAAATTGAACAAATTTGATGCGGTATTTAAACAACCTGGACAATATTCATTCATATTTGGATAATTTTACATAAACCACATGGTTTTTGATATATTTGAACTAGAGTGACTCTAAACCTAGACTAAAATTACCGTCAACGCTCCAGCTAAATTCACGCCATGAGCCCCGAAAAATGAAGCACCGGCTTCACAGTCTGCCCGTGTCTAATCGGCTGACGATGATCAGCCCACCAAGCTACCTCCCATGCTCTACTCTTCCCCACTGTCAACGACGCCCGTGGACGTGCTGGCATCGTTGTCATGCCGACGAGCGTCAAGGAGCAGGCGACGTCGTCCTCGTCCTCATCCTTGTCATAGACTTCATCCGCCGCCTCATCGACCTCCTTGAAGGCGGCTTCTAACGCGGGGGATTTTCATGGGCGGTGTGGAAGGATTGGAGCAACGCCTCCTTCTCGCCCACGTCCACATCCGACGCGATGGTCGGATCGGCGGGGAGTTTCTCCTTCGCGCATCGGTGCTTGTCAGGGAGGCGGACGTTGTACTCATGGTCGGCCTATGCCTGCTGGAACGAGGCCCGCCGCTCTTCCAACACCATCTCGGTGTAGTGAGCACGGCCTCGCCCATGGCAATGCCGGCATTGGCAGGCGAGGGCGAGGGCGTCGGCTCGTCGTCAACCTCCTCTTCCATTTGGGCGATCACAACACTGGCATGCGTCTGCCTCCAGCCGGCTGCAATGGCGGCAATCTCATGCTTCAGCTCGAGCGAGAGGCTATCCCAGACGGCTTTGGAGCTCAAGGAGGCCATGGTGGGCTGGTGTAGAGAGGAGGATGTTGTGTGCGGATATGGTCGAGCCTGGGGTTTAAATAGTGGGCGACTGACAGGGCAACCAGCGAGGTGGTTAATGGTGAGAAGCAGACAGACGGACGAGGGGCGCCAAAGTGGGTTCTTCGGCATCCTCCCATGTTTAATGTGGCTAGGTGGACGGATAGGCTGTCGTTTGAATGCGGAGAAGTCACATGCACCAGGGAGCGGCGCGGGCAGCACTCTCGGCCAGCGCACCACTTCAATGTCGGAGCGACGTGAGAGTTCGCGTCGCTCTAAGGCGGCATGAGGCACTGGTGCTCTGGAGCGGCGTTGACCGCTTCGTGCGGGAAAGGGCGCGGGAGAGGGAGAGGGAGAGAGAGTTTTTGGGTGAGTTAGGTTTCTCGGACGCTTGCATGGTGATGTCTACTACACAACTTTATCCTTGTAGACTCTGTTGGGCCTCCAAGCGCAGAGTTTTTTAGGACAACAACAAATTTTTCTCAAGTGGATGACCTAAGGTTTATCAATCTGTGGGAGGTGTAGGGTGGAGATGGTTCCTCTCAAACAACCGTACAATCAAATAAAAGAAATCTCTTGTGTCTCCAACACACCCAATACAATAGTAAATTGTATAGGTGCACTAGTTCGGCAAAAGGGATGGTGATACAAGTGTAGTATGGATAATAGATATATGTTCTTTGTAATCTGAAATAATAGAAACAACAAGGTAGTAAGTAGCAAACAGTGAGCAAAAAATGGTGTATCAATTATTAGAAACAAGGTGCGGCATTAAAGCGGTGCGGTGGCCCGCGTCGCATTAGCTTGCTCTTCATGCCTATTCAATGCTAGAGCAAAATGACGTGACCGGACAGGGCGACGAGAAGGCTTCCTACTTCATTGAAGCCAACTGCCCGTCCGTTCTGCCTGCCCGACATTCAACATGCGTGGTGGCGTAGAAACCCACTCTGATGCTCGCAATCAAACTTCCGCTTCTTTCCATACCCAGCGTGGTCCACTATTTAAACCATGTGAAGGAAATATGCCCTAGAGGCAATAATAAAGTTATTATTTATTTCTTTATATCATGATAAATGTTTATTATTCATGCTAGAATTGTATTAACCGGAAACTTAGTACATGTGTGAATACATAGAAAAACAGAATGTCACTAGTATGCCTCTACTTGACTAGCTCGTTGGTCAAAGATGGTTATGTTTCCTAACCATAGACATGAGTTGTCATTTGATAAACGGGATCACATCATTAGGAGAATGATTTGATTGACTTGACCCATTCCGTTAGCTTAAAACTTGATCGTTTTAGTTTACTGCTATTGCTTTCTTCATGACTTATACATGTTCCCATGACTATGAGATTATGCAACTCCCAATTACCGGAGGAACACTTTTTGTGCTACCAAACGTCACAACGTAACTGGGTGATTATAAAGGTGCTCTACAGGTGTCTCCGATGGTACTTGTTGAGTTGGCATAGATCGAGATTAGGATTTGTCACTCCGATTGTCGGAGAGGTATCTCTGGGCCCTCTCGGTAATGCACATCACTATAAGCCTTGCAAGCAATGCAATTAATGAGTTAGTTGCGGGATGATGTATTATGGAACGAGTAAAGAGACTTGCCGGTAACGATATTGAGCTAGGTATTAAGATACCGACGATCGAATCTCGGGCAAGTAACTTACCAATGACAAAGGGAACAACGTATATTGTTATGCGGTTTGACCGATAAAGATCTTCGTAGAATATGTTGGAACCAATATGAGCATCCAGGTTCCGCTATTGGTTATTGACCTGAGACGTGTCTCAGTCATGTCTACATAGTTCTCGAACCCATAGGGTCCGCACGCTTAAAGTTCTGTGACGATCGGTATTATGAGTTTATGTGATTTGATGTACCGAAGGTAGTTCGGAGTCCCGGATGAGATCGGGGATATGACGAAGAGTGTCAAAATGACCGAGACATAAAGATCGATATATTGGACGACTATATTCGGACATCGGAAAGGTTCCGAGTGATTCAGGTATTTTTCGGAGTACCAAGGAGTTACGGGAATACGGGAAGAAGTATTGGGCCTCAATGGGACAAGTGGTGGAAGAGAGGAGGCAGGGCGCGCGCCCCCCTAGCCCAAACCGAATTGGACTAGGGGGCCGGCTCCTCTTTCCTCCTCTTTCCTCCCCCTCCTTCCTTTCCTCCTCCTAGTAGGAGTAGGAAAGGGGAGTCCTACTCCTACTAGGTCGGCTGGCCTCCCCCCTTGCTCCTTTATATACGGGGGCAGGGAGCACCCTAGAACACACAAATTGATCATTGATCCCTTAGCCGTGTGCGGTGCCCCCTTCCACCATAATCCACCTCGATCATATCGTAGCGGTGCTTAGGCAAAGTCCTGCGTCGGTAGCAACATCATCACCGTCATCACACCGTCGTGCTGACGGAACTGTCCCGTGAAACTCTGCTGGATCGGAGTTCGTGGGACGTCATCAAGCTGAACGTGTGCTGAACTCGGAGGTGTCGTGCGTTCGGTACTTGGATCAGTCGGATCATGAAGACGTTCGACTACATCAATCGCGTTCTCATAATGCTTCCGCTTACGATCTACGAGGGCACGTGGACGATACTCTTCCCTCTCGTTGCTATGCATCACCATGATCTTGCATGTGCGTAGGAAAATTTTGAAATTACTACGTTCCCCAATAGTGGCATCCGAGCCAGGTTTATGTGTAGATGTCATATGCACGAGTAGAACATAAAGGAGTTGTGGGTGTGGGTATATACATATTGCTTGCCATCACTAGTTGATTCTTGATTCAGCGACATTGTTGGATGAAGCGGCACAGATCGACATTACGCGTACGCTTACGCGAGACTGGTTCTACCGACGTGCTTCACACACAGGTGGCTAGTGGGTGTCTGTTTCTCCAGCTTTAGTTGAATCAGATTCAATGAACAGGGTTCTTTCTGAAGATCAAAAAGCAATCACTATACCGCATTGTGATTTTTGATGCGTAGGTAAGAACGGTTCTTGCTCAGCCCGTAGCAGCCACGTAAAACTTGCAACAACAAAGTAGAGGACGTCTAACTTGTTTTTGCAGGGCATGTTGTGATGTGATATGGTCAAGGCATGATGCTATATTTTATTGTATGAGATGATCATGTTTTGTTGAAATTATCGGCAACTGGCAGAAGCCTTATGGTTGTCTCTTTACTGCATAAGATGCCAGCGCCAAACAATTGCTTTACTTTATCGCTATGCGATAGCAATAGTTGCAAGAGTAATAGTTAGCGAGACGACTATGTGATGACACATTGATAGAGATCAAAATGATGGAGATCATGGTGTCATGCTGGTAACGATGGAGATCATGAAGGTACTTTGGAGATGGAGATCAAAAGCACAAGATGATGATGGCCATATCATGTCACATATTTTGATTGCATGTGATGTTTATCTTTTATACATCTTATTTTTGCTTAGTTTGGCGGTAGCATTATAAGATGATCTCTCACTAAATTTCAAGGTACAAGTGTTCTCCCTAAGTATGCACCGTTGCCAAATCGTCGTGCCGAGACACCACGTGATGATCGGGTGTGATAAGCTCAACGTTCATCTACAACGAGTGTAAAACAGTTTTGCACACGCAGAATACTCGGGTTAAACTTGACGAGCCTAGCATATGCAGATATGGCCTCGGAACACTGAGACCAAAAGGTCGAGCGTGAATCATATAGTAGATATGATCAACATAGAGATGTTCACCATTGAAAACAACTCCATCTCACGTGATGATCGGTTATGGTTTAGTTGATATGGATCACGTGATCACTTAGATGATTAGAGAGATGTCTATCTAAGTGGGAGTTCTTAAGTAATATGATTAATTGAACTTAAATTTATCATGAACTTAGTCCTGATAGTATTTGCATATCTATGTTGTAGATCAATAGCTCGCGATGTAGCTCCCCGTTTATTTTTGATATTTCCTAGAGAAAAACTAAGTTGAAAGATGTTAGTAGCAATGATGCGGATTGGATCCGTGATCTGAGGATTATCCTCATTGATGCACAGAAAAATTATGTCCTTGATGCACCACTAGGTGACAGACCTATTGCAGGAGCATATGCACACGTTATGAATGTTTGACAAAGCTTGGTATGATGACTACTTAATAGTTTAGTGCACGATGCTTTACGGCTTAGAACCGGGACTTCAAAATGTTTTGAACGCCATGGAGCATATAAGATGTTCCAAGATCTGAAATTGGTATTTCAGACTCATGCCCGAGTTGAGAGTTTTGAGACCTCTGACAAGTACTTTGCCTACAAGATGGAGGAGAATAGCTCAGCTAGTGAGCATGTGCTCAGAATGTCTGAGTACTACAATCACTTGAATCAAGTGGGAGTTAATCTTCCAGATAAGATAGTGATTGAAAGAGTTCTCTAGTCACTATCACCAAGTTACTAGAACTTCGTGATGAACTATAATATGCAAGGGATAACGAAAACGATTCCCAACCTCTTCGTGATGCTAAAATCGACGAAGGTAGAAATCAAGAAAAACATCAAGTGTTGATGGTTGACAAGACCACTAGTTTCAAGTAAAAGGGCAAGGGAAAGAAAGGGAACTTCAAGAAGAATGGCAAGCAAGTTGCCACTCCCATGAAGAAGCCTAAAGCTAGACCCAAGCCTGAAACTGAGTGCTTCTACTACAAAGGAAATGGTCACTGGAAGTGGAACTGCCCTAGATACTTGGCGGATAAGAAGGATGGCAAAGTGAACAAAGGTATATTTGATATACATGTTATTGATGTGTACTTTACTAGTGTCTATAACAACACCTCAGTATTTGATATTGGTTTACTTACTAAGAGTAGTAACTCGAAACGGTAGTTGCAAAATAAATAGAGACTAGTTAAGGGCGAGGTGATGATATAAGTTGGAAGTGATTCCAAGGTTGATAAGATCACCATCGCACACTCCCTTTACCTTCGGGATTAGTGTTGAACCTAAAATAATTGTTATTTGGTGTTTGCGTAGAGCATAATATGATTGGATCATGTTTATTGCAATACGGTTATTCAGTTGAGTCAAGGATAATTGTTATTCTGTTTACATGAATAAAATCTTCTGAGGTCATACACCCAAGGTGAATGATTTATTGAATCTCGATCGTAGTAATACACATATTCATAATATTGAAGCCAAAAGATGCAAAGTTAATAATGATAGTGCAACTTATATGTGGCACTGCCGTTTAGGTCATATTGGTGTATAGCGCATGAAGAAACTCCATGCTGATGGGATTTCGGAATCACTTGATTATGAAACATTTGATGCTTGCGAACCATGCCTCGTGGGCAAGATGACTAAAACTCCGTTCTCCGGAACAATGGAGCATGCAACTGACTTATTGGAAATAATACATACTGATGTATGCAATCCGATGAGTGTTGAGGCTCGTGGCGGGTATCGTTATTTTCTAATCTTCACAGATGATTTGAGCAGATATGGGTATATCTACTTGATGAAACATAAGTTTGAAACATTTGAAAAGTTTAAAGAATTTCAGAGTGAAGTGGAAAATCATCGTAACAAGAAAGTAAAGTTTCTACAATCTGATCGTGGAGGAGAATATTTGAGTTACGAGTTTGATCTTCATTCGAAACAATGTGGAATAGTTTCGCAACTCACGCCACCTGGAACACCATAGCATAATGGTGTGTCCGAACGTCGTAATCGTACTTTACTAGATATGGTGCGATCTATGATGTCTCTTACTGATTTACCACTATCGTTTTGGGGATATGCTTTAGAGGCGGCTGCATTCACGTTAAGTAGGGCACCATCGAAATCCGTTGAGACAACGCCTTATGAACTGTGGTTTGGCAAGAAACCAAAGTTGTCGTTTCTTAAAGTTTGGGGCTGCGATGCTTATGTGAAAAAGCTTCAACCTGATAAGCTCGAACCCAAATCGAAGAAATGTGTCTTCATAGGATACCAAAAGGAAACTGTTGGGTACACCTTCTATCACAGATCCGAAGGCAAGACATTCGTTGCTAAGAATGGGTCCTTTCTAGAGAAGGAGTTTCTCTCGAAAGAAGTGAGTGGGAGGAAAGTAGAACTTGATGAGGTAACTGTACCTGCTCCCTTATTGGAAAGTAGTTCATCACAGAAACCGGTTCCTGTGACACCTACACCAATTAGTGAGGAAGCTAATGATGATGATCACGAAACTTCAGATCAAGTTACTACCGAACCTCATAGGTCAACCAGAGTAAGATCCACACCAGAGTGGTACGGTAATCCTGTTCTAGAGGTCATGTTACTAGACCATGACGAACCTACAAACTATGAGGAAGCGATGATGAGCCCAGATTCCGCAAAATGGCTTGAGGCCATGAAATCTGAGATGGGATCCATGTATGAGAACAAAGTATGGACTTTGGTTGACTTGCCTGTTGATCGGCAAGCCATCGAAAATAAATGGATCTTCAAGAAGAAGACTGATGCTGACGGTAATGTTGCTATCTACAAAGCTCGACTTGTTGCGAAAGGTTTTCAACAAATTCAAGGAGTTGACTACAATGAGACCTTCTCACCCGTAGTGATGCTTAAGTCTGTCCGAATCATGTTAGCAATTGCTGCATTTTATGATTATGAAATTTGGCAAATGGATGTAAAGACTGCATTCATGAATGGATTTCTGGAGGAAGAGTTGTATATGATGCAACCTAAAGGTTTTATTGATCCAAAGGGTACTAACAAAGTGTGCAAGCTCCAGCGATCCATTTATGGACAGGTGCAAGCCTCTCGGAGTTGGAATAAGCGTTTTGATAGTGTGATCAAAGCATATGGTTTTATACAGACTTTTGGAGAAGCCTGTATTTACAAGAAAGTGAGTGGGAGCTCTGTAGCATTTCTAATATTATATGTGGATGACATATTGTTGATTGGAAATGATATAGAATTTCTGGATAGCATAAAAGGATACTTGAATAAGAGTTTTTCAATGAAAGACCTCGGTGAAGCTGCTTACATATTGGGCATCAAGATCTATAGAGATAGATCAAGATGCTTAATTGGACTTTCACAAAGTACATACCTTGACAAAGTTTTGAAGAAGTTCAAAATGGATCAGGCAAAGAAAGGGTTCTTGCCTGTGTTACAAGGTGTGAAGTTGAGTAAGACTCAATGGCCGACCACGGCAGAAAATAGAAAGAGAATGAAAACTCATTCCCTATGCCTCAGTCATAGGTTCTATAAAGTATGATATGCTATTTACCAGTCCTATTGTATACCTTAGCATTTTTCTGGCAAGGGAGTACAATAGTGATCTAGGAGTAGATCATTGGACAGCGGTCAAACTTATCCTTAGAGGACTAAGGAAATATTTCTCGGTTATGGAGGTGATAAAAGAGTTCGTCGTAAAGAGTTACGTCGGGGCAAGCTTTTTACATCGATCTAGATGACTCTAAGTCTCGATCTGGATACATATTGAAAGTGGGAGCAATTAGCTAGAGTAGCTCCATGAAGAGCATTGTAGACATAGAAATTTGCGAAATACATACGGATCTGAATGTTGCAGACCCGTAGACTAAACTTCTCTCACAAGCAAAACATGATCACTCTTTGGGTATTAATCACATAGCGATGTGAACTAGATAATTGACTCTAGTAAACCCTTTGGGTATTAGTCACATGGAGATGTGAACTAATCACATAAAGATGTGAACTAGATTATTGACTCCAGTGCAAGTGGGAGATTGAAGGAAATATGCCCTAGAGGCAATAATAAAGTTATTATTTATGTCCTTATGTCATGATAAATGTTTATTATTCATGCTAGAATTGTATTAACCGGAAACTTAGTACATGTGTGAATACATAGACAAACAAAATGTCACTAGTATGCCTCTACTTGACTAGCTCGTTGGTCAAAGATGGTTATGTTTCCTAACCATAGACATGAGTTGTCATTTGATAAACGGGATCACATCATTAGGAGAATGATGTGATTGACTTGACCCATTCTGTTAGCTTAGCACTTGATCATTTTAGTTTACTGCTATTGCTTCTTCAGGACTTATACATGTTCCTATGACTATGAGATTATGCAACTCCCGATTACCGGCTGAACACTTTGTGTGCTACCAAACGTCACAATGCAACTGGGTGATTATAATGGTGCTCTACAGGTGTCTCCGATGGTACTTGTTGAGTTGGCATAGATCGAGATTAGGATTTGTCACTTCGATTATGGGAGAGGTATCTCTGGGCCCTCTCAGTAATGCACATCACTATAAGCCTTGCAAGCAATGCAACTAATGAGTTAGTTGCGGGATGATGTATTACGGAACGAGTAAAGAGACTTGCGGTAACTAGATTGAGCTAGGTATTAAGATACCGACGATCGAATCTCGGGCAAGTAACTTACCGATGACAAAGGGAACAACGTATATTGTTATGCGGTTTGACCGATAAAGATCTTCATAGAATATGTAGGAACCAATATGAGCATCCAGGTTCCGCTATTGGTTATTGACCGGAGACGTGTCTCGGTCATGTCTACATAGTTCTCGAACCCGTAGGGTCCGCACGCTTGAAGTTCTGTGACGATCGGTATTATGAGTTTATGTGATTTGATGTACCGAAGGTAGTTCGGAGTCCCATATGGGATCGGGGATATAACGAGGAGTCTCGAAATGGTCGAGATGTAAAGATCGATATATTGGACGACTATATTCGGACATCGGAAAGGTTCCGAGTGATTCGGGTATTCTCCGAAGTACCGGGGAGTTACGGGAATACGGGAAGAAGTATTGGGCCTCAATGGGCCAAGTGGTGGAAGAGAGGAGGCAGGGCACACGGCCCCCTAGCCCAAACCGAATTGGACTAGGGGGCTGGCCCCCCTTTCCTCCTTTTCCTCCCTCTCCTTCCTTCTCCCCTCCCCCTTCCTTTCCTCCTCCTAGTAGGAGTAGGAAAGGGGAGTCCTACTCCTACTAGGAGGAGGAGGACTCCTCCTGGCGCGCCCTATAGGGCCGGCCGGCCTCCCCCCTTGCTCCTTTATATACGGGGGCAGGGGGGGCATCCTAGAACACACAAGTTGATCATTGATCCCTTAGCCGTGTGCGGTGCCCCCTTCCACCATAACCCACCTCGATCATATTGTAGCGGTGCTTAGGCGAAGCCCTTATCGGTAGCAACATCATCACCTTCATCACACCGTCGTGCTGGATCAACTCTCTCGTGAAGCTCTGCTGGATCGGAGTTCGTGGGACATCATCGAGCTGAACGTGTGCTGAACTCGGAGGTGCTCTGCGTTCGGTACTTGGATCAGTCGGATCATGAAGACGTTCGACTACATCAACCGCGTTCTCATAACGCTTTCGCTTACGTTCTGCGAGGGTACATGGACGATACTCTTCCCTCTCATTGCTATGCATCACCATGATCTTGCGTGTGCGTAGGAAAATTTTGAAATTACTATGTTCCCGAACACCATTTTCGTCCATGATACAACCTTAAGCACCTCAGAGCCACATCTTCGGGATAGGCTTTCCTCGGGTGCAGCCGCTTTTCTTCTCATTCAATTGCCTGGACTTGTGAAGGATGGAAAAGCCTGTTGTCCATGTGGAAAGATGAGCGCATGCACCGAATAGCCGCGAGACTATTGGGTAACACCGTAGTAAACAAAAAAATCGTTCTACGATCAACCAGGAACACTATGAAGATGTGATGAACGGTTTGGATTAGATCATTACCGACTCTGAGTTGCAGAAAAAGTAGGCGAGTCGATGTAGATCATACTTGGAGTCCATCTAATAGTAGATGAACGATCCCGCGAAACGCCCACGAACAATCCCTCAAATGGAAGACCGAAAGCATGGCCTCTCTACGAGTTGCAAGCATACGGTCTTCACGATCCGGCAGCACTTCGCCGTCCGAGCTAATCGTCACCGGAGAATTAGAGGGAGGATATTAGAGCCACACTAGGATTCTAATTATGAGGATTAGAGGATCTAGTTCTAGCTCTAATTGAGCAGTTAGGACTAACTAGAACTAGAAGTAGAGAACAATATGAGGCTCCAAAAACTTGTGTTGTTCAGTGGACAAAATCCTCTAGTATATATAGGTTTGGGGGGAGGACGGGATGTGAAAGTGCGTTATATTGACTAGAGGGGGGGGGTGAATAGGCGATTTTTATGGAAGTCTTCAAAACGTGGAAGTTATGAAGACAAACAGCAGAGATATGCCTATTACTATGCAGCGGAAGGTGGACTACACTAGGCAAGCCATGGTCAAGTATCAACAGAGTGAAAGCACAGTGACAAATAGCTGCAGTGTAATAAGGATCAGGTAGGAAAATGTTATGAAGCCAAATAGATCATACACTCACGTTGTGAAGACAAAAGATAGAACAGACATGCAATGACTTCACAATGAGTAATCAGTAAGTAAAAAGAAGCAAAGATGAAACCAGTGACTCGTTGAAGACAATGATTTGTTGGACCAGTTCCAGTTGCTGTGACAACTGTATGTCTAGTTGGAGCGGCTAGGTATTTAAACCTTAGGACACACAGTCCCGGACACCCAGTCCTGAACACGCAGCTCAGGACACCCAGTCCTCACCGTATTCTCCTTGAGCTAAGGTCACATAGACCTTGCCCAATCACTCTGGTAAGTCTTCAAGGTAGACTCCCAAACCTTCACAGACTTCGTTCACTGGCAATCCACAATGTCTCTTGGATGCTCAGAACGCGACGCCTAACCGTCTGGAGGATGCACAGTCCTCAAGTGTAATAAGTCTTCAGATCACACAGACAAGAAGACTTAAGTGATGCCCAATTCTCTCTGGCTCTGGGTGGTTAGGGCTTTATCCTCGCAAGGAATTCTCTCTCAAAGGCTTCGAGGTGGGTTGCTCTCAAACGACAAAAGCCGTACTCTTAAACTGAGCAGCCAACCGTTGATGGTTGTAGGGGGTGGGCTATTTATAGCCACTTGGCAACCCGACCTGATTTGTCCGAAATGACCCTGGGTCACTAAGGAACTAACACGTGTCCCAACGGTCAGATTTCAAACTCACATGGCAACTTTACTTGGGCTACAAGCAAAGCTGACTTGTCCGGCTCTGGACAAGATTCGCTCTCATTATCTTCACTCGAAGACATAGGTTTTTGTTTTAGGCATCACTTCAGTCATTCTGACTGTTTCTCCTGGACCCCACTTAACAGTACGGTGGTTCCTATGACTCAACACAACAGAAAAAGAACTACGTAAGATCTAAGTCTTCGAGCTCCATAGGCTTCATATCGTGTCTTCTCTTGTCATAGTCTTCAATGTGAATATCTTCATATACCACCTTTGACTTCAATGTCTTCATACATTTTTAGGGGTCATCTCTGGTAGTAAAACCGAATCAATGAGGGACTTCTACCTGTGTTATCCTGCAATTCTCACAAACACATTAGTCCCTCAACTAGGTTTGTCGTCAATACTCCAAAACCAACTAGGGGTGGCACTAGATGCACTTATAATCTCCCCCTTTTTGGTGATTGATGACAAACTAGTTGAAGTTTTCAACAGGGAATATAATCTATGAAATTGTAAAGGATAAGGAATTGTCTTCATAAGTTGCAAGGGCTCCCCCTGAAGATGTGCATATAAGTTAATTTGCTTTTGGAATGCAAATGCACATGGCAGGTTGTACTTGTGGAGATCCACTTCAGCTTATGATGACAATCCACTATGCATGTGAAAGTATATGAAGATAATGACATGCATAATGGAAAATGGACGTCTGCAGAATGAGCTAAGAGCGGAATTTATCGTCGCACATGCGGAATTTATCTTCGCAAAACAAGGTGGCAAATAAGTAGCAGACGACCATCTAGTTTAAGTGTTACAACTCATAAGAACCAGATGTAGCAAAGAAAAACGAGAGTTGTAAGCACGAAGCAAAATATAAGGCACCCGCCCATATGAACCCGCTTGAAGACTATCAATCTCATATGCTTCTCCCCCTTTTGTCAGTAATGATCAAAAAGGTTTGAAACATAGAGTCTCTACTTGTTCCCATGAGGAGTAGATGAAGTTGCAGGGTTGTTGGTGTTGTTTGGCGGTGCAGAAGAGCTCGGAGGTGCTGAAGAGTATGGCGGTGAAGTAGCATCATCTTCTTCGTCAATAATTTTGGCAGTGTGCGTGGCAGCAGAGGAAGAGTACTCTGAGTCTTCAAGGGATGGAGTTCTTAGCAGCACAGCCCTTCGAGGAGGTGTGGAGTCAAACTTGAATCTCTCAGTGAAGCCATCCTCTTGAAGATCAGCTTCAGAAAGCATCATCGTTAGCCCTTTCCATGTGCAGCGACAGGTTTCATGGGCAACGAAAGCGTTCTTGGTGGCAAGATTTCGAGTGCGATTACCATCCACCAAGAGGCTTTTCATCTGACGCTTCAGCCAGTCATGATGCCTATCTTGTTTCTGATGTAGGGCCACAAGAAGCTCTCGGTCATTGAGAACACGAGTGCGCTTCTTGGGTCTTGAAGCAGTGGCACTGTCAGTGGCTTCAGTTGAAGCAGGGTGTGGTGCACGTGTAGTGCCAGCCAAAGGATACACCCGAGAAACTGCTTCAACGCCTTCAACGCTCTGTGAAAAACTCTGATGTTCTGCGTTCTGAAGACTTAGTGGTTGCTTGGCAGGCTCAGAATATATGGCTTCAGTTGACATGTCCACGTCAGGCATGAAGATCCGATGGTTGCGGGCTGAGGGCTGATACTTGATGGCGGAGTGTAGCTTGATCAGCCGCATGACCCAAGGGGCGTAGAATTTCAAACCAAACAGATCCATGCCTGATGCAGCAAGTTGGCGTATGAAGAAGTCCTGTGCATTGAAGCATTTGCCATGCAGTATATAGAAGACCAAAGTCTTCATAGCACCCTGAAGCTTGGCATTTGGAGAGTGCCCTTTGATAGGCCAGAGAGTCCGCCTGATGATGTGATAGATGGTTCTGGGCAGGTACTCAAGGTCTTCAACGAAGAACTCTGTTGGATACGCAGCATCTGGAGGCAAAGGCTTCATCATGCTGAGCATTTGGCTCATATTAGGTTCTGGCCGCTGAAAGTTGACAGCCTTGCTCGAAAAGATCGCCTGGAGTGGGCAAGCCAGTTAGCTCAATGATGTCAAATGCATTGGCTTCATGATGGATGTTGCCAGTCATCCACTCTAGGATCCATGTCTTCGGATCTCTGCAGTATCCTTTGATGTGAAGGGTGGCATAGAATTGTAGCAGCCGCTCTTCATTCCAATGCTCTTCATCAGTGACAAACTGCAGCAGATCCACTTGCTTGAAGCAATCCAACGCTTCTTCTAGACAGGGCTGACCAGCTAAAGCTTCAACATCAAGGCGCTTGTGTGGAAAGATGCGACCTTGGTTGTAAAGAATGCAAGAGTAGTAGCTTCGCTGAGGATAGCTCCAGAACCGATCAGATGATATCCTTTCCCTTGAGTAAGGGTTCTTGGAGCTATCGAAGAACGTGTTGTCTGCCCTGAAGCCATTGATGTTGAAGGAGCCAGGTGCTGATGCAGGACCTGGAAACCTTGGCAGTCTGGGGATTGGCTTCTGAACCTGAGGCCTGTGCTGAACATGGTAGTTGAATTGTGGACCGGCAGCAGACTCAGGAACAGAAGTGTCAGGATCAGTAGCTTCGCTGTCTTCTGAAGCTTTTGGTGGGGAGGGCTCCACATTAGCTTCAATGTTACATGTGGCAGCCTCACGATTTTCTACTTCCACTTGACGAGCTGGAGGGTCGGACACAAGCACGTTCTCCTAGAGAACTGCTTCTTGGTGGAGCAGGGGAGTGGGATCTTGTGGTACTTCATTTGTGGCTGATGCAGCCGGAATGTCTTCAGCAGAGACTTAAGGCCTTGGACCTTTGCGAAGCCTGCGGAACGCAGACGACGCCTGTGGAGTTGGAGTTGGCTGGGCCTCATAGTCTTCTTCCTCTTGAGGGTGATCCGCCCATGAAGCATCCTGTGCAATTGGCGTCAGTGGACGTCCAACGCTGATGAGTTCACTGTGTTCTAACTGAGGAAGGGCTACATCATCTTCTACATTGTCATGATGACCAATGTCTTTAGCAGCGATGGGGTCGGCTGCTGGAATGTCTTCAGCTTCAGGAGCCTCTGTGGAAGCAGGCTCATGAACCGTCAGTTGACGTTCTGCATCAGGGTGAACCATAGAAATGGGTTCAACTATCAAGGGCTCTGTGGGAGCAGCCCGAGCTTTCTTGATCTTTCGCTTTTTCTGAGTGGGGGCAGAAGTAGAGGCTTTGGAGTGTTTCCTCTTCCTGGCTTCAGCCTCTGCAGTTCTTGTCTTCTTGAGCTCTGAAGCTGTTGACCGGCTCTTTGGCTTCGAGCCAGTCGTTGCAGTTGGGAAGACAAGCGGAACTGCTTCCTGCCTTGGTGCCTCTGGTTCAGCTGGAACAGTCTTCTTCTTTTTCTTTGCAGCCATCTTGGGGTCGATGCCAGGACGCCCAAGTGCCTTGCGCTTCTCAGCCTCATTGTAGGCTTGCACACATCAGTCAGCCAGAATCTTCATCCGCTCACGTGAACCCTGAGCTTCTGCACGCTTCTTCAGAAAGTTTTCCTTTAGCTCATGCAACATGATCTTGAAGCTCTTCACTTCTTGCACGCTGAGCTTGGCCATATGCTTCTTAAACTGAGCCTTTTCATGATCAATTTTCTGCTTCAGTTCAACAATGTGCTGGGCAATAGCAAGTTCTGAAGCAATAGCGCCTTGGAAGGCGACGCTGAGGCCAATAGGTAGCTGCAGATCTTCAAAGCTGATGTTTGGCGTGTCAAACCACTTGTCAATGAAGCTGTGGTTGATGGCGACATCAAAGAGAGGCAGATTATTGAAGATTTCTGCTTCTTCTTTGCTCTTGATGAGCTGCTCAAGAGCGTCATCTGCAAGATCTTCATCACTTGACAGGTCAATGGCTTCGCTGCGCAGGATGGCAGCAGCTGTGAGCTCTTTGCCAGTGTGAGACAGAGGCATCTTGGCCTTCTGGTTCCTTGAGACGCGTGATAAGTCTTCAGACTGCACACTGTCTTCAGGAGGTGCAGTCGCCAATGGCTTCGCCTTTGAGATTTTTGGTGAAGGGGCCGCCTTTGAAGCTCTTGGTTTCTTCAACTGTTTTGGCTTCATCACTGCAGGCACCGCAGGCACTTCATCAGACTCAGTGTCAGCTGCAGGCTCATTCACTGCAGTCCCTTGAACCAAGATGTAGGTGATGAGGCCTTCAAGGTTGTCATACGGACCGATGACATTGGGCTCTGCTTCTCGTGTGCCATCTGCCCTTGGTGCTGAAGGACCAGGGTTGAAGTCTAACCCAAATTTCTTCTTGTTCTGCTTCGCTGAGTTTTGGGCAAACTGGAAGTTGCGCTTGAACAGATTGTCGTCACGACACCAGAGTAGTGACGACGGATGTGCATCATCAGGCTGTGGCCCACGAACCATGCATGGATAGAAGCTTTGGGCAATAGCTTCATCTCTGGACCTGGGTGCAAGATTCTTGTATAAGATGTCTCCCCACGGTCTTTTTATGGCACTTTTCTCAGCATACTCTTGGGTTGTGAAGCGGTATTTGAACCATTGTTCTGCCCAATAGCGTCGAATCCATTGGATTCGGGTCTTGCGCTGACCATAATTCTCTTCAGGATCTTTTTTATACATTTCTGCCAGTTCATCAGGCAGATCTTTGGATGTTCCTCCACGTCGCTGTCTGCCCCCCTTCCTTGCTGCTGTTTCTGAAGCCATAAACCTTAACTTGGAAGGCTTCAATATGTTCAAAGGCTTCAAAGGCTTTCTTTTGCTGGATCAACAGGAACTGGCTTCAGGAGAATTTATGTGATCCTGTAAGAATTCTGCAAATGAATGCAGACTATGAGAACCAAAGGATTCTCCCACGGACATGTACCTGTGACAGCATTAAGGTGCGAGGGAAGGGGAAGAGGTCATATGCATTCTCAGAATATTTTGAAGATAAATCAGTTTAGAAGACATTGACCTCATCATGCGAAGACATTCACTCATAGATAAGAAGTTGGTTCCAGATTTGTACGAATCCACAGATCAGTGCAAGTGAGGAATCTAACTACTTCATGAAGCACAAGTGAATATACTAGGCATGTTATGAGATGCAGTTTGAGAGAGATCTAGCTTGTGTGAACAGAAACTACTTGTGGTAGAAAGTGACAGATCAATAGGATCAACGGTGCTGTAAAAAAAGGAGTTTTATTTACCACACTGAGAACTGCTAGACGGAGTGGGAGATGAGGCCGAGCAGTTCACTCGTCCGTGCCCTAACTTGGCGACGGCGGAGAGGACGATGTCCGCGGTCGGCGTGAAGACGACGTCGGAGAGGTTGCGGCAGCGAAGCGCTTCGTCGCTGGCGTCGTCGAGAGCTAGCGGTGGCGCTAGGGTTCGTGCGAGGGTGGAAGAAGAGATAGTTACCGCTGTGAGTGTGTATTTATAGGCACAGGGGCGGCACTGTGCTATTACACAGGTGCCCCTGGCGATTCGCATTTGAGTAATACGTGGCCATCATGCGGTATTTTGGGGACAGTTCCACGTCCCACGCACGCCTGGATTGTCGGGTGGTCGTTCCTACTTCTCCGGATTTCATGTGGATAAATGAGCATTGAAAACGGACTTAAATGTTGTCTCTGTGTCTTCTGCTGACAAGGACGCAGAGAAGACATTTGACAGTTTCAATAGAATGCATATGACTTGGAGAGATAGAATTTTGAGATAGAGAGATAGAGAGGTTAGGGTCCGATCACATTCACTTAGTTCAAAAGATTCAACAAGAAGACATAGCTATAAGTGAATGCTGTAGAGGACAGAACACTAGTATATATATATCTATATAATCAACATAGTGAAGATAATCATGAAGACATGTTGAGATTGAAGCCAAACCAAATGTGAAGACATTGCAAGGTAACGCCATGAGTGAAACACTTCAAAATAGAACTTTTGGTGGTGGCGTTACCCACCGTATAGGAAGTATTAGACCCAGACACGACGCACAATTATCGTGGTGCTCCGAAGTCAAATTCCACATTAATGTATTCACACTTAGAATGTATGTCTTCATTGATTGAAGATACACTTTACTTCGTGTGTTGCACATCTAAGTCATCAATATGCATAAGGGTTAGGATGTGTGCCTGATCACAGGGCATTTGAGGATTCTAGGATATTTAGCTCACACCATAACTTGCAAAACCTATTCTCATCCAAGGGCTTGGTGAAGATATCTGCCAATTGCTCTTCAGTGTTGACGTGTATGATATCAATGTCTTCCTTCACAACATGATCTCTGAGAAAGTGATGACAAATTTCAATGTGCTTTGTCTTCGAGTGCTGAACTGGGTTGTTGGCAATCTTGATGGCGCTTTCGTTGTCGCAGTAGAGTGGCACTTGCTTCAAATGAATGCCATAGTCCTTAAGTGTTTGCTTCATCCACAGAAGCTGAGCACAGCAAGATCCAACAGCAATGTATTGAGATTCAGCAGTGGAGAGAGATACACAGTTCTGCTTCTTTGAAGACCAACATACAAGTGATCGTCCCAGAAAGTGACATGTGCCTGATGTAGACTTGCGATCAACTTTGTCACCAGCATAATCAGCATCCGAGAATCCAACCAAATCAAACTCTGAGCCCTTTGGATACCATAATCCTAGAGTTGGGGTGTGAGCCAAATATCGAAGAATTCGCTTCACAGCTAAGTGATGCGATTCCTTTGGTGCCGCTTGAAATCGAGCACACATGCAAACACTAAGCATAATATCTGGCCTAGATGCACATAGATAAAGTAAAGAACCAATCATGGAACGGTATACCTTTTGATCGAACTCTTTACCATTGTCGTCAGGACCCAGATGATGTTTGGCTGGCATTGGTGTTGTGAAGCCTTTGCAGTCTTGCATACCGAACTTCTTCAGGCAATCTTTGAGATACTTCTCTTGAGATATGAAGATGCCATTGCATTGTTGTCGTATTTGAAGACCAAGGAAGAACTTCAGCTCCCCCATCATAGACATCTGATATTGCTCTTGCATCATATAGCCAAACTCTTCACTGTACTTCTGATTGGTGCAGCCGAAGATAATGTCATCCACATATATTTGGCACACAAACAGTTCACCATCATATGTCTTCGTGAAAAGAGTGGGATCTAGGGAACCAGGTATGAAGCCTTTGCTCTTCAGGAAGTATTTGAGTGTGTCATACCAGGCCCTAGGGGTTTGTTTGAGGCCATACAGTGCCTTGTTGAGCTTGTATACCATGTCAGGATGTTTTGGATTTTCAAAGCCAGGCGGTTGTGCAACATACACTTCTTCTTCAATCTTGCCATTGAGAAAGGCACTCTTCACATCCATTTGATATAGAAGTATGTTATGATGATTTGCATAGGCCAGCAGTATGCGTATGGCTTCAAGCCTAGCCACAGGAGCAAATGTTTCATCGAAGTCAATGCCTTCCACTTGAGTATATCCTTGAGCAACGAGACGAGCTTTGTTTCTGACAACTTGACCATGCTCATCTTGCTTGTTGTGATATATCCATTTGGTGCCTATTATGTTGTGCTTCCGTGGATCAGGACGCTTAACTAGTTCCCATACATTATTCAGCTCAAACTGTTGAAGCTCTTCTTGCATAGCTTGAATCCATTCAGGTTCCATGAAGGCTTCTTCAACTTTCTTGGGTTCTGATATTGAGACGAATGCGAAGTGCCCACAGAAATTTGTTAGCTGAGTTGCCCTTGAACGAGTGAGTGGACCAGGTGCATTGATGCTATCAATTATTCTTTCAATCTGCACTTCATTGGCAACGCGAGGATGTACAGGGCGAAGACTTTGCTCTTGTCGTTCATTGTCGTTGTTGGAAGGAATGTCTTCAGGCTGAGCATTGTCTTCATGTTGATCAGGTTCTGAAATGATAAGTTCTTCTTCAGGATGAGCTTCAGAAGGTATAATTTCTCCAGTTCCCATTAGCTTGATTGATTCACTGGATGGAACTTCATCTAGCACACTTGGCAGCTGCTCTCTTTGTGATCCGTTGGTCTCATCAAACCGCACATCCACTGTTTCAACTACTTTGTAATGAAAGAGATTGAAGACTCTGTAGGAGTGCGAATCCTTTCCATATCCAAGCATAAAACCCTCATGTGCTTTTGGTGCAAATTTTGAGGTGTGATGTGGGTCCTTGATCCAGCACCTTGCGCCAAATACTCTGAAGTAACTGACATTTGGCTTTTTGTCAGTAAGGAGCTCATAAGATGTCTTGTTCAGTAGCTTGTGAAGATAAACACGATTGATTGTATGGCATGCAGTGTCAATAGCTTCGGGCCAGAATTTTCTTAGGGTCTTGTATTCATCTAGCATCGTTCTGGCCATCTCAATTAGTGTTCTGTTCTTGCGTTCGACGACGCCATTCTGCTGAGGCGTGTACGGGGCTGAGAATTCATGTGTGATGCCCAAGGTATCAAGATATGTATCAAGGCTAGTGTTCTTGAATTCAGTGCCATTGTCACTTCTGATGTGCTTTATCTTAGCGCCAAAATTGTTCATAGCACGATTGGCGAAGCGTCTGAAGACATCCTGCACTTCAGTCTTGTAAAGGATTATGTGCACCCAAGTATATCTAGAATAATCATCAACAATAACGAAGCCATAGAGGCAAGCAATAGTAGTTAGAGTTGAGTAATGAGTGGGACCGAAAAGATCCATGTGAAGCAGTTCGAAGGGTTGAGTAGTAGTCATGATTGTCTTCGAGGGATGTTTGGCCCTCGTCATCTTCCCTGCTTCACAGGCACCACATAGATGGTCTTTCTTGAACTTGAAGCCCTCGATGCCTATGGCATGCTTCTTCTTCGCAAGGGTGTGGAGGTTCCTCATGCCAGCATGTCCAAGCCTCCGATGCCATAGCCAGCATTCTGAAGCCTTTGCTAGAAGACATACTGCAAGCTGTGGCCCTGCTGAGAAATCTACCACGTACAAGTCATCTTTTCGATACCCTTCAAACACTAGAGACTTGTCAGATTCCATTAGTACAAGGCAACGATATTTTCGAAACATTACGATCATGTTCAAATCGCAAAGCATTGAGACAGACATTAAGTTGAAGCCAAGGGATTCAACAAGCATGACTTTATCCATGTGTTGATCCCTTGAGATTGCAACTCTACCTAGACCCAATACCTTACTTTTACCAGTGTCAGCAAATGTGATGTGGCTCTTGTCGGATGGACGTAAGGTTGAGTCCATAAGAAGACTTCTTTTGCCAGTCATGTGATTTGTACACCCACTGTCAATAATCCATTCTGAAGACACTGGTGTCGTACCCTACAGTGCAGTTAGGGGGATAGGCTTCACCAAGAGCATTGTGAAGCAAAAACATTTGACGAACCAGTGGGTTATGAAAGCTTAGATCCAGGTTAGGACTAATAGGGAGAGTAGCAAGTGATTCAGGTACGAAGTACATAGTAAGACCATTTGGGCATTTGATCTTGCGCCCTACAAGATGTTTAAGGTCCCCAGCAATAGCGTCAGACGATTTTGGTTTTCTGCTGGAGACCTTTCCCTGCAAAAGAGAGTTAAGCCTTCTTAACCACCCACATTTTCAAGGGTGGTTTAGAAGCAATAAGTCTAAGTGCAGCATCTGAGAATTTTGGCTTTGAAGCCTTAGCAAACAGTCCTGCACGCGGACAATAGTACTCATAAGAATAAGCAGAATAGTTCTTGGTCTTATGAACATGGCGGTTTGATGAACCGCTCTCATATTCATATGCCTGAGTATGGTTTCCCTGCAAAACATTTGCGTTAGTGCGACTCAGGTGAGTCCTCTGTTTGTATGAAGCCTTTGGACTGTATGAAGCCTTTGGTCTGAGGTTTGTCTTCTTCAAGTGAGGTGTCATGAAGACATTCACAGGAAGATTTTCCAGACACTTTTTCGGAACCCAGATCTTCTTCATAGGCGGTCCATTCCTGCAGTTAGTACCAATGTACCTGGCAAACACTTCACCATTCTGATTCTTAAACAGTATATAGTTTGCATCAAAGGATTCATCAATGATAATGGGGTTAGCACAAGTGAAGCCAGATAAATTGGATGGATCTGCTGAAGGTTCCTTTGCAGCAACCCATGTGGTTTTGGGGTACTGCTCAGGTTTCCAGTAATAGCCATCTGCATTTATTTTCCTTACGAACCCAACACCCTCTTTCCTAGGGTTTCGGTTCAGAATCTGCTTTTTGAGGACATCACATAGTGTCTGATGCCCTTGAAGACTTTTGTACATCCCCGTTTCAAGCAATGTCTTCAACCTAGCATTCTCATCAGCAATAGTGGTGGTATCCTCAATAGAGGGGTTAGTTACCGCATCAACAGTTGAAGATATTGCAACAGCAGTAGCAGTAGAACATTCAGCAACAGAAGTAGCGTTATCACGCTCAATGCATTTAAGACATGGTGGTTCAAATCCTTCCTGAGCGGGACTGATTTGTTTGGCGCGAAGTGACTCGTTTTCCGTTTGAAGATCTTCATGAACCGCTCTCAATTTCTCAAGATCTTGCTTCCTTTGAAGATAATCATAGGAAAGCTTTTCATGAGTTGTTGAGAGAGTTTCATGATGACTTTCAAGTTCCTGATACTTAACGTGAAGATTTTTTATGTCTTCAATTAAGGATTCAGATCGAGTCATTTCAGCACCTAGTAGATCATCGCTTCTGTCTAACAGTTTTTGAATGTGTTCCATAGCTTTCTGTTGTTCAGTTGCAATTTTAGCAAGTGTTTTGTAGCTAGGTTTTGAATCACAATCAGAGTCATCGTCACTAGATGTTTGATAGTGAGTAGTGCGCGTGTTTACCTTGGCACCGCGTGCCATGAAGCAGTAGGTAGAAGCGGAGTAGTCCTTATCGTTTGCATCGGTGTCGGTGATGAATTCATTGTCTTCAGTGTTGAAGATGGACTTGGCAACGTATGCTGTAGCCAGACTTGCGACGCCTGAGTCAGATTCCTCCTCAGACTCTACCTCCGCCTCTTCAGAAGCAGACTCCTCCTCTGAATCCATTTCCTTGCCAACAAACGCACGTGCCTTGCCAGATGAACTCTTCTTGTGTGATGAAGACTTTGAGGAAGGCTTGGAAGAAGACTTTGGGTATTTCTTCTTCTTCTTCTTGTCGTCAGAGTCATATTCCTTGCTCTTCTTCTTCTTTTTGTTCTCATTGTCCCACTGTGGACACTCAGAGATGAAGTGGCCAAGTTTCTTGCACTTGTGACATGTTTTCTTCTTGTAGTCATGAGCAGGAGCTTCATCATTCCTTGAACTTGATCGGGAAGACTTTTTGAAGCCTTTCTTCTTGGTGAATTTTTGGAACTTCTTGACAAGCATAGCAAGTTCCCTTCCAATGTCTTCAGGGTCATCAGAACTGCTGTCAGATTCTTCTTCAGATGAGGAGACAGCTTTTGCCTTCAAGGCACGAGTTCGCCCATAGTTTGGATCGTAGATCTCTCTTTTCTCCGAAAGCTGGAACTCATGTGTGTTGAGCCTCTCAAGTATGTCAGACGGTTCGAGTGTCTTGAAATCAGGACGTTCTTGAATCATCAGGGCCAGGATGTCAAACGAACTATCAAGTGATCTCAGCAGCGTCTTGACGATTTCGTGTTTGGTAATCTCAGTGGCGCCGAGGGCTTGAAGCTCATTTGTGATGTCAGTGAGTCGGTCAAATGTGTGCTGGACATTCTCATTGTCATTTCGCTTGAAGCGGTTGAAGAGATTGCGAAGAACACTGATTCTTTGATCTCTCTGGGTTGAGATGCCTTCATTGACCTTGGAGAGCCAGTCCCAGACCAGCTTGGATGTCTTCAAAGCACTCACACGGCCATACTGTCCTTTGGTCAGATGACCACAGATGATATTCTTGACAGTAGAGTCCAGTTGAACGAATTTCTTGACATCAGCAACAGTGACACCTTCTCCAGCCTTGGGAACGCCGTTCTTGACGACATACCATAGGTCGACGTCAATGGCTTCAAGATGCATATGCATCTTATTCTTCCAGTAGGGATATTCAGTTCCATCGAAGACGGGGCACGCAGCGGGGACTTTAATTATCCCTGCAGTCGACATAGCTAAAACTCCAGGTGGTTAAACCGAATCACACAGAACAAGGGAGCACCTTGCTCTGATACCAATTGAAAGTGCGTTATATCGACTAGAGGGGGGGTGAATAGGCGATTTTTATGAAAGTCTTCAAAACGTGGAAGTTATGAAGACAAACAGCAGAGATATGCCTATTACTATGCAGCGGAAGGTGGACTACACTAGGCAAGCCATGGTCAAGTATCAACAAAGTGAAAGCACAGTGACAAATAGCTGCAGTGTAATAAGGATCAGGTAGGAAGATGTTATGAAGCCAAACAGATCATACACTCACGTTGTGAAGACAAAAGATAGAAAAGACATGCAATGACTTCACAATGAGTAATCAGTAAGTAAAAAGAAGCAAAGATGAAACCAATGACTCGTTGAAGACAATGATTTGTTGGACCAGTTCCAGTTGCTGTGACAACTGTACGTCTAGTTGGAGCGGCTAGGTATTTAAACCTTAGGACACACAGTCCCGGACACCCAGTCCTGAATACGCAGCTCAGGACACCCAGTCCTCACCGTATTCTCCTTGAGCTAAGGTCACATAGACCTCGCCCAATCACTCTGGTAAGTCTTCAAGGTAGACTCCCAAACCTTCACAGACTTCGTTCACTGGCAATCCACAATGTCTCTTGGATGCTCAGAACGCGACGCCTAACCGTCTGGAGGATGCACAGTCCTCAAGTGTAATAAGTCTTCAGATCACACAGATAAGAAGACTTAAGTGATGCCCAATTCTCTCTGGCTCTGGGTGGTTAGGGCTTTATCCTCGCAAGGAATTCTCTCTCAAAGGCTTCGAGGTGGGTTGCTCTCAAACGACAAAAGCCGTACTCTTAAACTGAGCAGCCAACCGTTGATGGTTGTAGGGGGTGGGCTATTTATAGCCACTTGGCAACCTGACCTGATTTGTCCAAAATGACCCTGGGTCACTAAGGAACTGACACGTGTCCCAACGGTCAGATTTCAAACTCACATGGCAACTTTACTTGGGCTACAAGCAAAGCTGACTTGTCCGGCTCTGGACAAGATTCGCTCTCATTGTCTCCACTCGAAGACATAGTTTTTTGTTTTAGGCATCACTTCAGTCATTCTGACTGGTTCTCCTGGACCCCACTTAACAGTATGGTGGTTCCTATGACTCAACACAACAGAAAAAGAACTACGTAAGATCTAAGTCTTCGAGCTCCATAGGCTTCATATCGTGTCTTCTCTTGTCATAGTCTTCAATGTGAATATCTTCATATACCACCTTTGACTTCAATGACTTCAATGCGATATAACACACTTTCAGGATGCCAAGAGGAGAGGAAGGACTCCCCTCCCCTTGTGCTGGCCAAGGGGGAAGGAGGAGTCCTTTCCCTTCCTCAATTCGTCCTCCCACTAAGGGAAAAGGGGCGCCACCCCAATTGGGGCTATGTGGCCCAATTCTCCTTCCACCTAATGGCCTTTTAAGGCCCGTTGATGTTAAATAAAATATAAAAACCTCCTATAAATTAATAGATCCTTTAATTATCAATTTAAGATCACCGGAAACATTTTCCATCTATATATTATTTATCAGAAATATTCGGCGTTGCCCGATAAACTCCGAAACCCTTTCGGTGACCCCAAAACGCTTCCGGTTCCTCTTGAAACTATTTAGCATATTAATTAAACAATTACACAAATATATTCTCAATATTCATGTCCTAATAACATTAAACAGATCGTGATTACCTTAAGCTTGTGACCCTATAGGTTCGGTGAAACATAGACATGAACAAAACCCCTTCGTTCAATTACCGATAGTGGAACCGTGGACGCCCATATCGATCCCTATGAATACACGAATGACATTCAAGTGAACCTTTGGTTATCATGTGATGTTCCCTTTGCTTCGTGATACTTTACAAAACTCGAGGTGAGCTATATCGGTATCCTCTTGAGTCATCACCATGTTGACTATACCGATCTCCTCATTGCCGATTTTGCTCTTCTTTCTTGTTGATGTGTTACGGCATCTCCGTGACGTAGTCACATGTGTATGGATAGACAACGATGGATGTCGTCACACCGAGAGGGCACTAAGAATATCTCTCCATTGTCAGATGAGAAAATTCCACTCTCGAGCTACCTAGTCCCTTGTCAAACTTTCCGATGAACCTGCAAGCTGTCGTGTTAATTATAATCACCATGTTATAGATGACATTTGAGCAACCTCAAAGTCCATTGTACGATAATAAGTGACTACGATACTCTCATGGTCTAAGGAACTAAAACACACATTAACACTATGTTATAACAATTGATTTCAGACAATATTATCTCAAAGTATAATAAACAAGTTTGGGTCGATTCAATATGATCATTCTTCTAATGTCAATACTATCAAAGTTGTTTTGGGACTATTGTTACACTTAACGATATCCTAATATCAGAAAAACATGATCACAAACAACACTTGAGCTAGTCTTAGAGGCGAGACTAGGAATCTTATTTTGCCGTTTATCATTCCACACGTGCATATGAGTTTTCCACTGAATCGCACATTCCAGGGATCATAGCAGTTATAACATAGAATATAAAACTCTTAATTATCAACATGGAAATATAATAATACAATATTATTACCTCTAGGGCATATTTCCAACAGTCTCCCACTTGCACTAGACTGGGTAATCTAGTTAGCACATTTTCTTTTACACCAATGGCAATCCGGTGTTTGTTCTTGTTTTGCTTGTGGTATAGCCTTTGTCCTATTAGATCTTACCAACTTCATATCCATGTGCATCTATGGAGATAGTAGTGTCTAATCGGGTTTAGCCAAAATACATATTGATAGAATACTAAAGTAGTTTAGTATGAAATACACAAGAAGAGTTTCTTATCAAAGTCACATGGAAGGAGTTTTAAGCAAGAATCGGTATCCTGAAACACTGATGAATGAAATACATGATTTCAATTACACTTGCGTTCAATATGTTCCATGGTATGTAAACAATTAGATATGTCTGGTACTCCAAGTAAGTTGTGAATAAAGTTACCAGAGTGACCAAACTGTTAATCATAGGACAACGGTGAAAATGTTGTTAAGTACTAACGACATGTTTCTCGCATACGAAGAAGATGAAGAGATTGTTGTAAGGAGTTGCATCAATATAGGCTCGTTGTAAGTGGTACATCGATAAAATCTTCATCAGTGCTCCGAGCGATTTTCAGTTTCAATTAAATGATTTATGGTGGCACAGTAAGTTGGAATTGGTCCAAGAAAGTTATTGTGGTGACTACTATAACAAAAGGCTGGGTATATTGTCATTTTAAAGCAACAATAGAGGGTGATGGATCAAAGGTTCATTTATGAACTTCGTATGATTCCTAGATGGTAGTGCCAATGGAACACTGTTCTCAATAGCGGTTCCATAGCTCAGTCTAAGGAATCAAAGGTCCTGCTAGTGATTCAATATATACAAAGCATGTTTCGCATAAATTATGAATTCTTGTGAAAGCATGTTAGATGCATAGCTTTGCAAATGATCATTATGCCTAATACCAGAACTATAAATTGCCGAAGTACTTTACTGAAAAACTAGTTTCAATGAAGTCTTAATCCATGTCAAGAAATTTATATAATTTCCAATCAACAATGTGTCATGCACATATAGTGTTTAGAAATATTATCATGCTCCCACTAAATTTCTTGTAAATACAAGCATCTTCAATTTCCTCGATGAAATCAACTTATTTGACCATTTCATTAGTATGAAGATTCTAGCTCCACTATATGCTTGCTCCAGATCATTATAGGATATCTTGAAGTTTGCACACTTACTAGCATCCTCAGGATCGGAAAACCTTGGACCGTATCAATTATACAACCGAGAAGTTGTCTGTAGCCGAGAAGTTGAAGACGAAATGAAGACATAGCATTTATTTCATTGTTATTCTTTCTCTTTATTGAGTCACAGGACCATCATACTATTAAGAGGGGTATAGTATTCGAAGCTTATGGTTCGTTGGTGCTAAATCTAAATCCTATGTGAGTTGTGAGAGAAATCTCTTTGTGTTTGTTGGTGCAATATCTGCCTACCTTGTGTTTTGGAGATTGTTGACAGAAACAGGTATGGACTGATTTGTTTGCTAGTGCATGCAGAGAGAAATAGTCCATACAGAACCGAAGAGAATGCTATCTCCGGTGCTAAGTTCGAGTAACTTCACCGAAGTATATCTGCGTTGCAGAGAAGAACGAGCTATATTTGATGAAGTTATGAAGAAGAGAAGTCTGATGTGAAGAAATAATCCCCTCTAAGGATTTTTTATGAAGCGAAGCATATTTTTCGGTATGGCCGTCCGAAGAAATTGACTGTAGCGAATGGAAGTCAAAGACAAAGTGAAGACATGGTATTCATTTCGTTCTTCTTCTTTCATTTATTTGAGTCATAGGACCTTCGTACTATTAAGAGGGGCATAGGTTCTCGAAGCTAGCTTAGATCTGCTATGGTGCTTAGCCAAAACCTATGAAAGTTGCGAGAGAAATCTCTTTGTGTTCCTAGCAAATACTTGTTAGTAAGAGACTGTGATCTTGTTCGCTGCGAGAGATTTTTCTCAGACCGAGGAGTTAGCATTACGTGCTCCGCAAGTAATGTTACCCTTGTGCTCAAATCTGATCGTTGGACTCGTGTCGTTTGTCCATTAGCTGCTATCGATGTCCCATTTGGTCTTTTCCCATCAGGGAAGGCTGCAACTATAAATAGCCACCCCGCTCCAACATTGTTCGTTGGCTGCTCCGCTTAAGATTTCTGAGAAGATTGATTTTGAGCAGCCCCTCTCTGAGTGATTTGAGTTTAAGATCCACCGAGAGAAAATCAAGAGCCCAAACTTAGATAGTGGTTTAGCATCACAGTGGTTCTGAGTTAGAGTTCTTGTACCTATTACTCTTGAGAGTTGCGCACTCTCTAGACTGATTGGTTTCTGCTCCAGTGTTGAAGAGTTTTTCTCTTCACCGAGCTAGACCTTCAGCAACCAAGAGTGATTGTTGTTCGCGAAGGTCGGCCGAAGGTTTGGAGATTGCCGACAAGGATCTACCACGAGTGAAACCTGAGTCTGATTAGCTCAGTGTTGAAGGAGAATAGGGTGAAGAGAGTTTATCTTCCGTGTTAAGTCGCAGCCCCTCCAACCATACATAGCCCTTTGGCAGAAGGGTGAACTGGTCTACCAAATCTGATTGTCGCCATCGAGCACCACTGGTTCATTCTACTCTACTACATTTCCTTCAGCGGTTTACTTTTGTGCTCTGTGCTGATAGTTCATCTGATCATTATCATTGTTGTAATTCTTTCCTGTCACTTTTGCCATTCACATGAGTTTATATTCGTATATCATTCTGTTGTATTCTCCTCACTCTTTCTAGTTATCATCATTTCACATTGCATATCTCTCATCACCCACATGATGTTTTGTCTTGTTCTAATGCATATGTTCGCTTGTTGCATAACTCTCATCATAGTTAAACTTGTGATTTCCCATGCTCGCTCTATTATCACATCATTCAGCGAGGAATATGCTTCTGACGAAGAAGATTGATTCTGATCATTTCCTTTCGTTCTTTATTCTGCTGTTGTGATTGGGATCAGTTCAAAACTTTCAAAAGAAATTTTGAATATCCCATTCACCCCCTATGGTCAATATACTCTTGATCCTAACAATTGGTACCAGAGCAAGTACTCACTGTCTCTGCATATTAAAGGTCTAACGTCCTTGGAGTTTTGAGAATGTCATATGTAGGTAGATCCTCGCACTCTGAAAGGTTTCACATCTTCGATGGAAATGACTATCTATACTGGAAGGAACGAATGAGAATCAAAATTCAAGCTATCAACTTTGATCTATGGCAGATTGTGGAAAATGGATACACCATTCTGCAACCGAATTATCTGACTTCCGATGATAAAGCAAATCTATAGTTGGATGCTCAAGCAAAATATATCATCTATTGCAGTCTCTCAAAAGACATTTTCCTTCGATTTCAAAAGCTCGACACTGCGAAGCAAATCTGGGATGCCATAAAAATGCTCATGAAGATTTCATTGCTAGAATAGAACCCCACACACAAATGCTTCGTGCCATGTTCACCGGCTTCAGAAGCTTGCGAAAGGAAAGTGCTATGGAACTCACTGACTGATTGACAAATATTGTCAAAAGGCTTCATCAATGAGGAGTAACTGATATCAACGATAGAGATGTGGTCAACAAGCTTGTAAGTGCTCTTGATGCTACCTTTGATCCCATCGTAGCTGAAATCAAGCAAAGACCAGACTATGAAGAACTTCTTTATGTTGAGATCATGACGCTGTTGTCCCTTCACGAAGAAAAGATGGAGCTTAAAATGCAGATCAGGAATCTTCTTCAGAAGGTGAAGGAGAAGAAGAAGACATTGAAAATCAACACACCATCACAAGGGAATTTTAAATGCTCATAGAAAGGCCAAGTGGTCTCAGAAGACAAAATCTTTGCCTCACAAATGATGATGAATGTGACGTGCCTGAATCTTCGAGAAGAAGGTTACCTCCGAAAGATATGAAGTGCTTCAAGGAAAATTATACACTCATCTTATAGCTGATTGTCCCCGCTGGGAAAGGACAAGCAATAGATGGAAATATCTTCATTGCAATGTATTCACTCGTATGGATCGTCATACTAAGCTCTCGAAGAAAAAGGAATCTCCATCATCATCTTCTTCGACGAGAATAGTCACTGATGTTCAAGCCAAAGCTACAATCAAATCCAACATGAAGAAAATCTCTCAGCTGAACAGAGTAATCACTGACATGAGAATGCATTCTGAATATGATACATCCGATTCTGACTCCGATGATGAAGAGCATCAAATAAGGATAGGAAGGAGCAATGCCTTCATTGCGTATGAATCATCAGACACCTCCCTCGAATCAGATGCTGATGATGATGATTCGAGCGATGATGAACCAATCACCTTCTATCTCATGGCAAAATCCTCAAAGGATCAGGTATCAGCAAAACACCAAAAGTCCATGAATGGATATTCTCCTGGATACATTGCTTATGCTAAACTTGTTAAAATGGCAAAATCTGAACAAGATGAGCTAGAAATGCTTGAAAGAAATCTTAGGAAAACTGAAGGATTACTAGTCAAAGAGATGGAGAAGAATCAAAAGTTGATCAAAGAGCAAGATGCCTTTTCATCAACTATTGATGATCTTACCAATCGATATGATTCTCTTATAGTTGACTACGAGAGTCTATTAGATGAACTCCTTAACAGGAATCAAGAACTTGTGTCACTGAAAGAATATCATAATGAGCTGGTGTTAGAGAAAGATTCTCTCTTTGCCGAGCAATCTACTTGTCTTCCTGATGATTTTGATCCTCCGTGCTTAAAATGCCTAAAACATAGTAATGCTGATTCACATGATTAAATCTCTAACGCTATCATCGAGAAAATTACAGTAGTCACGAATGATATCTCTAACCCCTCTTCCAAGGAATATGCTGCCATTGCTGATGAAACTGCAGGTTGAAGGACTTACTTGAGACAGGAATGCTAAGAAGCCTAAAAGGGCATCAAACCCTGTGTGATGTGCTCAAGAAGTCATTACTGCACAAAAAACCTCGAAAGGGAGGATTGTGTTTCGAAAGAAAACTCAACGCTGATGGAACTTACTGGACTCCTGAGTAATATCCTCGTACGAGTTGGGTTCTTGCTACAAGCAAAACACTCGAACCTACAACTCTATCAGGATATGATTCTTCCATTCCTGCCATTTCTGATGAGTTCGATGGCGGGAATTATAAACTATTCAAACAACATAATGGTAAGGTTTTAGCTCGATATATTGGGACTAACTGCAGGTATGGCTCACCCAAGAAGCAAATATGGGTGAAGAAGTGAACTATTGAAATCTATTTGTTACTATAACTTGAACATGCAAACTAATTTTCTTCGAGACAATGGTTATCATTCGCAGAATGGCACAGGAAAATTCTCAAATGAGCATCGATCAAGGCTTCGACAGAAGGAGTACATGTGTACCTCCTCGAATCATTACACTCATGTCTCTGTAAATAACTTCAATGCATATTCATATGATTACTCTCAAAGTGTACATGTGCATTTCAGGTCTTACCGAAATAATACTCCTGCCTTGACGAAGAAAATGAGATCATCGCCGCCCACACAAGTGTGGGTTGTGAAAAAGAACTAACCCCTTCTTGCAGATGTTATCTCAGGGATCTTCATCGATCATCTCTTACCCTAAGATCTATTGTTGGTGCTAGTTCTTAGTGTGTTCTTCTGTATCTTTGTTCGAAGTGTTTGTGTTTTGTGTTTTTCTTTCATTTGGCTAAGTGTTTTTGTGTCAGACTATGTTTTTCCCTCTGATTCTTCCTCATCATAAACATGCAACTTGATCTGAAGAAGATTTCAATCCGACGTCCTGGTCGCAAATGAAATCAACTTTGAAATTTAATCTGTTTTGGCGCTTGCGCTTCCTCAAACCCTTCGGTATTCTGTTCAGTTACCGAGATTTTCGCAGGAAACGACTAACACGTGCCCATGATCTCACGATCGTGATCTCATCTGTTGAATGTGGAGCATCCCGTTCTTTTCGGCCATGGATCTCGGAGGAAGCAGTTTCGCCCTCGGGCTAATAAACCCCCCTCCAGGCTTCTTCCTCTTTGGTTCTTTATCTTTTCGACCTCAAACCCCTCCTCTCGCTCTCAGCCCGAGCCTGAGCTCGAAGTAGCGTCAACGTCGCGCTTTGCCATGCAACTCCAGTGAAGCTCTGCCACCATTGGTCGCACCAGTGCGGTAGTTCTTCTCTCTCGCACTGTCGTAGATGTTCTTTGCTGCCAACTTAGGGTGCACAGATCTGGAGCTAGCCTTGTCTTGTCTCTGTTCTAGGGTTATTCTTCCGATGCAAATTTATATTGCTTTATTATCTTGCGGTAGATCCTTAGGATTCCCTAGGTTGTAACTGGTGCGGTTTGTAGTTTTCCCTCATGCTAGTTGTTATGGATCTAGGATTTGTGTGTATTCTATTTGAAAGATTAGATAGATGGTCACTTTGCTTTAAGGCATTTTGCATATCTATTGATGATATCTTGCTCATATACATACCATGAATTCCTTGCTGGTTCTGAAAAACTTCTTGTTTTTTGTCAAAATGGTTCTGTGCATGTTTGTGACCCCTTCCTGTTGTCCTTTGTATTGTTGTTTTTCTCTTAGGAGTGGTCATGGCAAACAGCTCGGAAGAGCAGTCTGGGTCTGAAGAAGAAATTCATCAGATACCACCTATGGTAGCAAAAGCAAAGTTGGATGAAAGAAAAGTAGCTAAGCCCCCAAAGGCTCCGAAGAATAAATCTAAATCAGAATCCGATGATATTCCCTCAGCTCACAATTATCTTGAGGGTGAGCAAGTCATCGATTCCAAGACCCCGTTCTCTGATGGAAATCCCAAGAAGGGTGGTCATGGTAGAGAGAGGAACACCGCGGCTAAGATGTTTGATCCAGAAACTTACAAAACTCCAGCTGGAGTTGAAACTGCCACCGAAAGAAATAGCAGGCTATAGAAGATTCGCCGTCATTGGGCAAAGAAGTGGTTTAACTATGAAAATGTCCGAAGGAAATATCAGATCTTGTTCGCATTTACTCTACCCTAGAATGACTGCATGACACATGGGGCTGCCTAGGTCAAGATGATGAAAAAGTTAGGCCAGCTCCTCCCGCTAATGCTCATGCTGATTCATTCAAGACAATTGCTGATTTCCCCGAGGAAGTGGAAAAGAGAGCAAAGGCCAATGCCAAGTGAAGCCAAGGCCTCAAAGAAAAATCAGGTGGAACAAAGAAATGTTGAGTTGACTTGGCAAGATGTGCAAAAGAAGAAGGAACTGGCCTATGGCCAAAAATAAAAGAAGAAGAGGACGTCTGTTTCCCCTCAAACTTCGAGAAAGAAATCAGTTGCAAGAAAATCAAAGAAGGCAACATCTGTCTCATCTGAGGATTCTTCCGATGATAATGTTGCCAAAGAAATTCCCATTTATGATCAATGAGCTCTTATGGACAAACCACATCAAACTCCCTCTCCTGCCAAGATCTCACCTCCATTGAGATGTCACTGAGGCTTGCAACTGCTTTAATCTCAGATAAACCTTCGGGTTTAGCTGCTCCAGTTGTGAAAAGAAAGTTGTTGCTTGAGGAGAGAGCTTCTTCTTCGGTCAAGAAAGCGAGATCCAATGTTCCTGTTCCCACAGAGGAACTGAAGTATGACTTCGACCTGATGAGTGATCTTATTGATAGTGCTGCCTATGATGCAAAATTAGCTAATCTGAGCAGTTTGGGTCTTCCGGATGATGTTACCAAGCTGGCAGAAAAATACTTCACTGAGTTGGGAGAAATTACCACGAACTCAATCAAGTTGTAGAGGACAAGAAAACTCTCGAACAGATGAGAAATGATGCTCACACAGAATCTGAAAGGAAGAGGCTGAACAAGGAGATTCTTGAGCTCACCAAAACCCTCACTTTTATGAGGAACAATAAGATAGAGTGGCATTCAAGGCTGAAAATGGATGTTTCACAGCTTCATGATCGTAGAAATGAAGAGATCAAACATCAAGAAGATCTTTCTCGACGAAGAGAAAAAGAAGAGAGGCGTCAAAAAGCTAAGGCAAGAGTCAATAAGCCGAAGACAATCTCAGATCGCTGCATTCAAACTATAGCAACTGATGCTCCTGTCGACACAAGTGCTCCACTGCAACAGATTCCACCATCCCCTCTTCACGAGGAAGAAACCATGCAACAAGCAAAGCCTGCGGTAGTTATTGATACGTCTCCAATGTATCTATAATTTTTGATTGTTCCATGCTATTATATTATCTGTTTTGGATATTTTATATGCATTAATATGCTATTTTATATTATTTTTGGGACTAACCTACTAACTTAGAGCCCAGTGCCAGTTTCTGTTTTTTTCCTTGTTTTTGAGTTTCGCAGAAAAGGAATACCAAACGGAGTCCAAATGGAATAAAACCTTCGCGATGATTTTTCTTGGACCAGAAGACACCCAGGAGACTTGGAGTGCAAGTGAGAAGATCCACGAGGTGACCACAAGGGTGGAGGGTGCGCCCAAGGGGTAGGGTGCGCCCCCTGCCTTGTGGGCCCCTCGGTGACCCCCTGACCTAGATCTTCCTCCTATATATTCACATACATTCCCAAACCACCAGAAGTATCCATGAAAACACTTTTCCACCGCCGCAACCTTCTGTTCCCGTGAGATCCCATCTAGGGGCCTTATCCGGCATCCTGCCGGAGGGGGATTCGATCACGGAGGGCTTCTACATCAACTCTATCGCCCTTCCGATGAAGCGTGAGTAGTTTACCACAGACCTACGGGTCCATAGCTAGTAGCTAGATGGCTTCTTCTCTCTCTTTGACTCTCAATACCATGTTCTCCTTGATTTCTTGGAGATCTATCCGATGTAATCTTCTTTTGCGGTGTGTTTGTCGAGATCCGATGAATTATAGATTTATGATCGGCTTATCTATGAATATTATTTGAATCTTCTCTGAATTCTTTTATGCATGATTTGATATCTTTGTAATTCTCTTCGAACTATCAGTTTGGTTTGGCCAACTAGATTGGTTTTTCTTGCAATGGGAGAAGTGCTTAGCTTTGGGTTCAATCTTGCGGTGTCCTTTCCCAGTGACAGTAGGGGCAGCAAGGCACGTATTCTATTGTTGCCATCGAGGATAAAAAGATGGGGTTTACATCATATTGATTGAGTTTATTTCTCTACCTCATGTCATCTTACTTAATGCGTTACTCTGTTCTTCATGAACTTAATACTCCAGATGCAGGCAGGAGTCGGTTGATGTGTGGAGTAATAGTAGTAGATGCAGAATCGTTTCGGTCTACTTGGCATGGACGTGATGCCTATATTTCATAATCATTGCCTTAGATATCGTCATAACTTTGCGCTTTTCTATCAATTGCTCGACAGTAATTTGTTCACCCACCGTATTATCTGCTATCTTGAGAGAAGCCTCTAGTGAAACCTATGGACCTCGGGTATATTTTCCACCATATAAGTTTCTGATCTACAATGTTCCATCATATTAGTTTCCGATCTACTATTTTGCAATCTTTTACTTTCCGATCTATAAACCAAAAAACCCAAAAATATTTACTTTATCTTTTGTTTAGTTTCATCTATCTCTATCAGATCTCACTTTTGCAAGTGATCATGAAGGGATTGACAACCCCTTTATCACGTTGGGTGCAAGTTGTTTGATTGTTTGTGCAGGTATTGGTGATTTGTGTGTTGTCTCCTACTGGATTGATACCTTCACTACAAAAAAATACACTTCCGTGATGATACATGCTTGTCACAGTAGGTCACGTTTTCTGTCATGCATGTGCATCCATGACGATTTTATGACAGAATCAAGATAGTCATACATGTGCTGTCGTAGAAGTGTTCCATGACATTACCAAAATTATCATCACGGAAGTGTCCACTTCCATGACGATAAATGGCGCGTCATGGAAGTGTTTTCGTCAAGGGTAACCGACACATGGCATCCACCGCAACGGGTCGCCGTTATGCTATCGGGTCCGGTTTTGGATCTGATAACCCGTTAACAGCCCAGACCAATGAGGATTTTCCATGTGTAAAATTCTCATTGGCCGGAGGAAACACGTGTTGGCTCACTGTTGGGACAGATGTCATCCATTCATTGGACAGGAGGCGCCTATGACACGTCGACACGTGGCACGACCCAGTAGAGGCCCATTCTGGTGAAAAGGCCTGCCCATTTGACTTCGTCAAAAGGTAACGTGCCGGCCCACGGGAAGCCTGTTAATGGCTTCTTCGTATATAGCCCATTTACGGCCCACTAACTCACGACCCGTTACGCAGCCTATCGGAATTAAGCCCAGTAGCTTCATGTGGGCCGTCCAATATGATTCCAGCCTGTTGTAACTTCCGGCCCATGTATGGCCCATGATGTCTTTCGGCCCATATGAGGCCATTTGTAACTCTTGGCCCATTAACGGCCCATGGTGAATCTGGCCCGTAATGAACAATGTACCGCTTTATACCCATTAACGACCCATTATTCCATTGGGCCGTTTCCAGCCCATGTTATCTTTCGGCCTTCTCAGGGCCCATTTATTCTTGGGCTCATTTCCAGCATTCGGTTAGTTATGGTCCGTTACTAGCCTTTTTTGCTTGTGGGCCAAATTCAGCCCGTGGTTACAATCGGCCCGTTTGCGTCCGGTTAATCCGTTGGGCCGTTTTCATAGCGTCATCAAATATGACCAATTAACGACAGACCGTTATTGTCAGCCCATGAACTGATGATTCCAAATCTAGCCCATTTACGACCCATAATGCGGTCTGTTATCGGCCCATGTTTGGCCGATCGATCATACGACCCGTAGAAGGCCCATTGATGCTATGACCCGTAGAAGGCCCATTGTTTCTATGACCCTTAGAAGGTCCATTGTTTCTACGACCCGTAGAAGGCCCATGGTAACTACAGTAAATATGTAGCCCATGGTTATTGCGGCCACTAACAAACCGTGGAAAAAGAACTGCATTGACTACAAGCAAACAAATAAACAAGACAACAAGGAAATAAATAAGCAAGCAACTTATGCTAGGCTATCATGGCTATTGCACATATTACATCCACTGGGCATCAAAGTTCGCCACGAGTGCAAATATAGGGAACAAAGTAGCATATCATATACACTGGTTGTCAAAGTTGGCGACTAGTGCAAATAAACACCGCAGCAAAACAAGTCCAGAACTGAAACCACTTAAGAAGAGCTCAAGAAACAATATCCTGGGTACCCATAATGCTGGCAAGATGCTTAGCAAGCTTATTAACTTTCTCTTGTTTGGTGCTTAAATCCTCCAGCACTTGCTGTTGCACCAGAAAGTATGCATTTGAATTCTACAGGGACTTCCTCAGTCCTTCGGCTTCCTATCGCATAACATCTGATCAATGTCTTTCAACTTGAAGTTGAGACTCAAGAAGCCGAACTGATTCAGGCAGCGAGTTCGAAGAGCTGGTGCCAGTAGTAGTAGCCAGTAACTCAAACACTACATCAAGACAGGACTTTGGGGTTGTCTCAGTGTCTTCAATATAGTTTTTATCAGCTTTCTTGGAGACCAACAGGGATGTCTCACTATCTTGAACCTTATCTGCATTACTTCCTTTACCATTGCATAACAGGGTACTCTTCTCCAATATTTTATCCGCGTTCTAAAAGAGAAACAAATAGACACATCATAGGTTTAACATGTTGTGTATGAAAGTCATTTTGGTAAACCAGTTCAGTAGTAAGGTAGACATGCTAACAACATGAAACAAACATATATCTATGTAGTATGGTCACTGTATGGTCTATATCATTCTAGTTTATGATGCCAAATCAAGATAGAGACAATTCGAATCATATCTATTTAAGACAAAGCAGCATAGACATAATATAAATGTGGGAAACTACACAACAATAACAACACTTGTAATGTGCATGGCATGAGAATATAACTGTTTATTCAATTGAAACTGAAATCAACACAGAGCAAGTTGATGGATCCAACCATGGTTGGAGATGAATGCATTGATGTTGATCCGAAGAAGTTGGCCTATGACAACAAGGTGATGCTTCACATTCTGTGCAATACTATCATGCCAATGAACAGACCAAATTCCATCAATGGCATTGTAGGAAATGCACTCCTGGCCATCTCACAAGGAATTCACTTCGATGTTCCTGATCTGTTTATTTGCAATCTGGCATGCGCTGCTGATATCCCCCAATCAATGAAGTTGTATGCTCCATGGATCATGTATGCAATTGAGAAACTCACCCATGAGAAATTTTTCTAGGTTTATATTCCAAAAGTATTCATGCCTCCAGTCCGTGACACTCTACGCATAGTGAGGGATACTGGGAAAGGGAAGGAACCTGTTGATGCTACTGCCATTGAGTCTGCATCTGAAAATGCACCGAAGGTCAAGAAAGCCAGGTTTGAAATCCCTCGTGAGGAAAATCCATCTCTCTCTGAGATTTGCATTCGCACAAAACAGACACTGGAAAGCCACATCAAGCTGGGTAGAAAAGAAAAGCTGGAGTTAATGATTGAGCTGAATTTTCTTCACAATCATACTCACCAAATTCTTCTTCATGAGAAGAAGCAAAGAATCAATCATGGACTCTGTTAAGGAAGCATTACTCCCGCAAGAAGTTAGCTAAAAAGGGCATCATGAAGGAGTATAAGTACCTGATTGTACTTGTTGTTCCTCGCATCCAAAGACAAACTCCTGTGCTCCCACATAGTTCTACTTCAACCGACCTGCTGTTTGTCAGACATGATGATGAAATTGCAGACACAGCCGGCACTCTTATCTTTAAGCCAGATGATCATCGCGCCAAGTATTTTAGTGCCCATACTACTACTCCTGCTTCTTCCTTGACCATTCCTTGCTCGTCGGATTCTTATTCATCGAGTGGTTTCAATTCTGTAGCGACCCGACCTCAGATGGTCAAGTCTATGTGCATAAGTGTCATCCCTGGATCGGTAATGCTTACACACACAGTACTCAAAGGATTTATAATAGATTAGCAATCACACACTTATTACATCGAAAGTCTCAAAATAGAACTTATTACAATAAATATGGCTTAAGGCCATCTAAATAAGATAATAGTGGAGGACTTGGAAGATAAACTGAGTCCATCAACTCCAACGACATAGCTGAGTGCACGACAAACAACCTAGCGCACCTTACTCTTCGTCTGAAAAGTCTGCAACATGATATGTTGCAGCCCAAAAATGGGTCATCACATGGAATGTGCTGGCAATATAACACAGTAGGGCAATGAACAGGTAAATGCTATCACTACATGCATATATGGCTGGTGGAGGCTCTATGGTTATAATGTTTTTGCGAAAAGCCAATTTTTCCCTACAACAAAGGAATATATTCCATTTAACTATCATGGTAGTTGTTAAACATCGAGAAGGTTCCTCCAACTCAATCCCAATTTGAAAGTAATTAACAACCCAACAAATTAAGTAATAGAGTGATGAGATCAATATGATAATCCAAGTTCCAGATACTCAAGATGTCCATAACCGGGGACACGGCTAACCATGATTAGTTTGTACACTCTGCATAGGTTTTTGCACTTTTCCCCACAAGACTCGATCTCCTCCGTTGGATTTCTCGCACTACATGTTGTTTGAGAAACGGATGACCAGGACACAGTTTTTCAGAAGCATTAACTCTAACCGCGGGTAGATAGTACCAACCTACATCCCCTACATCTGCTAGCCTACCACTGGAAGAGGTCGTGCAACTTATTCCACTATGCTAGAGCCCATAATATCTTGTGGCTGCACACGGAAGTTTCTAGCATGAATAATCTTATGATCCCTTTGAGCCTGGGTGGCGAACCATAGGATGATCACACGGGTACTCCGGGATATCCAAGGACAACACTAGATTCTCCAGGTGCCCGCAACCAATCCACCCAGATGTGTGTTTAAGTAGCCACCTTAAGTTAACCATTAATTAATAATCTCACATCTGTCATGGATACTCTCAAATCCAATCCATGTCTACTAGCATAGCATGGCGATATAAGCATTACATCGAAGTAACTCCCAAGGGTTTGATAATAAAAGGGCAATAGGTTCTACCTCACCATCTACTTCCCAAAACCCACATGTTAAGAGATCCTACTCATGCAATGTTTGGGGGTTGAAACTAATGCATAAAAACTGGGTAAGAAAAGAGTACGATCAAAGTGTTACTTGCCTTGCTGATGATCCACAAAACCTAGTGACTCGTAGTAGCACGCTGCGCACTTCGGGAATTCTATCGCAAACAAACAATGGCATACATAAGCAATCAAGCAAAGATGCACCGGTAAAACTCAAATAAGAAGACCGAATCTGAAAACTCAACTAAAGAGATTCGATTTACAAAAAGAATCAATCAAATCGGAGCTACGAAACTGAGACTACGGTCAAAAGAACTTCAAAACCAAATCTGCTTGCAACCAAATTTTAATTTGTGAAAAACCTTGTTCAAGTTGATAAAACAGAAAGAGGGGTTCGAGACAAAGATTTTGGCGTTGGTTTCACTGGATTTGGACAAACGGTTAAGAAACGACGAGGGTTTGAAGATCAGGGGCTAATCTGCAATAAAAGTAACCACAGATAGGTCCCTTGCCGAAAATAAAATAAAAGGAAAAGACTAACGAACGAACCTTTGTTGTCTGATCCTAAGTGGCGAAAAGCGTTCGTAAAAACGAACAAATGGACGGACATCCGCTAAATAACTAAACTGAGAAAACAGAACCGATAAAAAAACATCTAGGGTTTTCAAAAAAACCGATCGATTTTTACCTAAACCGAAAAAACCAACGGGCGGATCCGGCGAACGGCGGGGGCGGCTCCGACATGCAGCGCGGCGGCGAGCGGCGCAAGCAAACGACGCAGGCGGCGGCGCGGGTGGCGTGCACGGCGGCAGCAGCGCTAGGGTTAGGGTTTGCGGGGCGGGGCGGCTTGGTGGGCTGGGGCGGCCCCGGGCGGCGGCTTATAAAGCCTGCCCGGCAGGAGACCGGGTCGGTCACGGCCCGTTTAGGTCGGTTGACTTTTTTTAAACAGATTCCACCGGAAAAAATCCTAAAAATAAAATAAAAATCTAAAAACGCCAAAACAAATTTTCACCGTCTAAATAGAATATTTAGAACAAAGTGAACATTTTCTTGGCCTAAAAATGCAATTTTAAAAAATGCATATTTTTTCTAATTCAAATAAAAGAGCAATAAAACCCGAAAAAAATATTTATTTGATTTTAATATTTTTCCTCCAATATTTCATTTATTTTGGAGAAGTCATATTATCTCCTCTCATATAGTTTTTAATTATGAAATATTTTTGGAGAGGAAAAACAATAAAACCAAAGTGATTCACTTTTCAATATTTGAGAAAATTCAAATATGAAAACAATAAAATCCCCAACTCTCTCCGTGGATCGTGGAGTTGCTTAGGGTTTTGGGATCACAAAGCCAAAATGCAAATAAAATATGATATGCATATGATGACTTATGTATAACATTCCAAATTGGAAATTTGGGATGTTACAAACCTACCCCCCAGTAAGGTGAATCTCGCCCTCGAGATTCGGGTTGGCTAGAAAATAGGTGTGGGTGGTCTTTCAGTAGATCATCCTCTCGTTCCCAGGTGGCTTCATCCTTGGTATGGTGGATCCACTGAACTTTGCAAAACTTGATAACCTTACTATGTGTGATCCGGCTGGCAAACTCGAGAATCTTGACTGGTTTCTCCTCATAGGTTAGATCACTGTCCAGCTGAATTGCTTGTAGGGGCACTGTATCTCTCAGAGGAATATCGGTCATCTCTGCATGGCACTTCTTCAACTGGGAAACATGAAACACACCATGAACTCCTGACAATCCTTCGGGTAACTCCAACTTGTAGGCTACTTCTCCCATACGTTCCAAAACTCGGTATGGTCCTACAAATCTTGGGGCTAACTTTCCCTTAACTACAAAACGTTTAACTCCTTGCAGAGGTGACACACGAAGATATGCTCTATCTCCGATTTCATAGCCTACCTCCTTGTGCTTTGAGTCTGCATAACTTTTCTACCTGGACTGAGCTACCTTCAACCTACCTCAAATCAGCTTAACCTTCTCTTCTGACTCTTTAATTAAATCTGGTCCAAACAACTGACGGTCTCCAACTTCATCCCACATCAACGGTGTCCTGCACCTCCGTCCATATAAAGATTCGAAAGGTGCCATCTTCAAACTAGCCTGGTAGCTATTGCTGTATGAGAACTCTGCGTAAGGCAAATTGTCATCCCAACTAGATCCATAATCAAGTGCACAAGGTCTGAGCATGTCCTCCAGAATCTGATTGACTCTCGGTCTGTCCATCTGTCTGCGGATGAAAGACAGTACTAAACTCTAGCCTGGTTCCCGAAGTATGGTACAGCTGGTGCCAAAACTTTGAAGTAAACTGTGTTCCTCTTTCTAATACGATAGTCCTCGGAACTCCATGCAGACATACGATCCTGGTCATATATATCTTGGCCAACTTCGCACTTGTATAGGTGGTTTTTACTGGGATAAAGTGAGCCACTTTGGTCAACCGATCAACTACTACCCAGATAGAGTCATATCCCGATCGGGTCCTGGGTAATCCAGTGATAAAATCCATGCCAAGCTTATCCCACTTCCATTCGGGTATCGTCATAGGCTGCAGTAATCCTGCTGGCTTCTGATGTTCTGCCTTCACTCTCTGACATACATCACATATGGCTACATACTCGGCAATATCCTTCTTCATACCCGTCCACCAGAAACGCTCCTTCAAATCCAAATACATTTTGGTGTTTCTGGGGTGTATAGAGTATGGCGAGTCATGAGCCTCATGAAGTATCAACTTCCTGATCTCTGCATTATTGGGTACATAAACACGGTCCTCAAACCACAAGGTGTCGTGCTCATCCTCACGAAAACCTTTGGACTTTCCCTTGCTCATTTTCTCCTTTATCTCGGCAATTTCTTTATCATCCTTCTAAGCTTCTCAAATCTTTCCCAATAATGTTGACTGCATTTCTAAAGCTACAACAAAACCTCTAGGGACTATCTCCAAACGTAGCTCCTTGAGATCTTCGGCTAAGTCTGTTGGTAATCCTCCGTTTACGACGGTATTGGCGTAACGCTTCCGGCTCAAAGTGTCTGCTACGACATTGGCCTTGCCTGGATGATAGTGCAACTTCATATCATAATCCTTTATAAGCTCCAACCATCTCCTTTGCCTGAGATTCAACTCCTTCTCTGTGAAAATGTACTTCAAACTCTTATGATCCATGTACACTTCACAATGATTTCCAATAAGAAAATGTCTCCGGGTCTTGAGCGCATGCACTACTACTGCTAACTCCAAATCATGCGTGGCATAATTCAACTCATGAGGTTGAAGCTGACGTGAGGCATATGAAACAACTCTTCTGTCTTGCATAAGTACACCTCCAAGCCCTAAGCGAGACGCGTCACAATACATTTGGAAATCCTTACGTATATCTGGCAGAATCAACACTGGGGCTGTAGTCAAATGTTTCTTCAACTCCTGAAAACTGGCCTCACATTCTTCCGTCCATTTGAACTTGGTGTCCTTCTTCAACAACTCTGTCATGGGCTTTGCAATCTTTGAGAAATTCTCAATGAATATCCGATAGTATCCCACGGGTCACAGAAAGCTGCGGATCTCTCCAACTGAAGTGGGTGCCAACCACTCAGTGACTGACTAAACCTTTGTAGGGTCTACTGCTATACCTTCTCCTGATATAACATGTCCAAGGAATCCAACTTCCTTCAACCAAAACTCACATTTGCTAAACTTGGCATATAACTGATGTTCCCCGAGCTTCTCGAGAACTAAACGCAAATGCTCCTTGTGATCCTCTTCATTCTTTGAGTATACCGGAATATAATCAATGAACACCACAACAAGCTTATCCAAGAACTCCATGAACACCTTATTCATCATACTCATAAAATAGGCAGGGGCGTTAGTCAATCCAAATGACATAACCGTGTACTCGTATAGCCCGTACCTTGTGGTGAAAGATGTCTTAGGTATATACTATTCTCGGATCTTCAGCTGGTGGTACCCTGATCGTAGATCGATATTGGAAAATACTTTAGCTCCTTGTAGTTGGTCAAAGAAATCATTAATCATCGGCAGTGGGTACTTCTTCTTGATCGTCACTTCATTCAATGCACGATAGTCAACCACCATTCTCAGAGATTTATCCTTCTTCTCAACCAAGAGCACTTGGGCTCCCCATGGTGATGAGCTTCGTCGAATGTAACCTTTCTCCAATAACTCCTTAATCTGTTTCTTAATCTCCTCTAGATCATTTGCGGGCATCCGGTATGGTCTCTTCGATATTGGTCCGGTGCCTGGCAATAGCTCTATCAAAAACTCAATTTCTCGACCCGTCGGCATGCCTGGTAGTTCCTCTGGGAATTCATCCGGGTAATCCTTCACTACAGGCACCTCCTCTTGAACAATGCCCGCGAGGGAGTTTACGTGAGTCCTCTTTGGTGTATGCCTGGATACATACTTAATCCTTTTTCCCTCCAAGGTGGTGAGCAGAATTGACCTACTAGCACAATCAATGTTTCCTCCATACTTCAATAGCCAATCCATACCCAGTATCACGTCCAATCCTTGTGACTCCAGAATTATTAGGTCTGAGGGGAAAATATGGCTGCTAATGTTTAAGGGTATCCAGTCGCACCATCGGCTGGCCATATATTCTGCTCCTGGTGAGCTTACTAACAAGGGTGTCCTAAGGGCTAAGGTGGGTAACTTAAACTTGTCCACAAATCCCCTTTAAATGTATGAATGTGATGCACCGGTATCAAAAAGAACGAGAGCGGTAAATGACTTAACCAAAAACTTACCGATAACTGCATCTGGCTACTCTTCAACCTCCTCCACGTTCACGTGGTTCACTTGTCCCTTGTTGAAAGGGTTGGGCTTCTTCCCAGAGCTTCCATTGCCATTTCCATTCTTTGCTTCAGGACATTCGGTGGCGTAATGTCCTGTCTTCTCGCACTTGAAGCAGGTAACATGACTTAGATCCCTCTTGGCGGGTGTGGCTGGGTTAGAGCGATTCTGATTACCGCCTGCTCCATTACCATTTCCATTCTTGGGGCCACTTTGGTTATGCGAACTTCCTCCATTGTGGTTATGTCCTCCATGGTTATGGGTATATCCTCCTGAGTTCGGGATGAAACGAGGTTTCTGCTGAGCTCCTGAATTGTACCTCCCTTGTCCATTCTTCCTTTTGCGGCTCTCATTCTGCTGCTGCTTCCCTTCAATCATACGAGCCTTATCTACCAACTCCTGGTAGTTGTTAAATGTTGCCACCATTAACTGCATAATCATCTCATCATTCTGCCCTTCCATAAATTCTCCTGTTTCGCGGCATCAGTGGCCACAACATCTGGGGAATATCGAGCTAGCTTGCTAAACTCATCCACGTACTACCCCACAGTATGGTTGCCCTGGCGTAAGTTGTGAAACTCACGCTTCTTCATGCTCATAGCTCCAGTTGAAACATGAGCTGTGCGGAATGCTTGCTGAAACTGCTCCCATGTGACATTGGATATAGGAAAAGTGGTTGTGTAATTCTCCCACCATGAGGCAGCAGGTCCATCCAATTGGTGTGCGGAAAATCGCACCTTCTCCACATCTGTGCAACCTGCGGTGGTCAACTCCCTTCCTATCCCGCGTATCCAATCATCAAAAAATATCGGCTCAGTGCTACTGGAAAACATTGACGGCTGCAACCTTAGAAAGCGGGCTAGGTTATCAACTGGAGGGGGTGGTGGTGGGTTGTTGTTATTGTTGTTTTTGTTGTTGTTGTTGTTGCCTTGATTCTGAACTAGCAACTGCATCAGTGTATTCTGCTGTTGGATCAACTGAGTGAGCTCCGGTGGGAAGACAAATCCGGGGTCACGTCTCGGAGGCATCTGATGGGTTTAGAGGGAAGAGATTAAAATAGAATGAGGTCTAATGAGAAAGCACTAACCATATGCACATGAGTCAAACACAATCATATCACACCAAATCAATTTCAAACAAGGGCATACAATTTATCTAACTATCGCTATAGTGCTCAGACTATACTATTTACATGGGGGAATACTACTGATCATACGGTGGTCATCTAGAAATTTTGATCGGTGGAAGACTCCATGATATCTGCTCCAACTTCATCTTCATAATCATCATCACTTGGGTCAGAGTCGGTGTCGTCGATGATGATGTAGTCCTTGGGATGGTCGTCATCTCCTCCTAGTGCAGGGTCTCCCATGAATACTCCTAGCTTCCTTGTCAGGTCGTCATTCTTCTCCACTAGTATTGTGTTTCTTCCTCATATTCGTCGTGTGTAGACTTGAGTTCCTCTTCTAGCTCCGTGTTCCTGGTCATCACCTTCTTCGGATCTATCCTGCTTGCGCACATCTAGTTCTCCTGGCGACGAATGTGTTGGTTTAACTCCTGGATGTATGCTGCAATGGACCTGTCCTTCCTGGTGCTGATCATCTCCCATTGCTCATTTCGGCGCCCACATATCTGGTAGATAGTATCCTTAAGATCCTCGTGATAAACATCACTGATACGTCCTATGGCAATGTGGTCTGCCATGCTCTTTCCTAGACTCCAGGTTGGTGAATCAAAGGAAAACTCTATGGGCTCAGTAACTGGCGGGAATGTCCTTCCTGGAACTTGAACTCGAATCATCCAACGCTCTTCTTCTGGTAAATTGGCGGTGTAGGTCCCAGTGAAGCTTGGTATTCCAATGTTCAGGTACCTAGTGACTTCCTTGAGGTGTCGTCCAAAAGGGGTGTCTTCATCCGGCTGCGTAAACTTATTCCTTGTGTCCGCCATCCTATAGAGTAGAAAATGGAGAGGAGTCAGAAATGAGTAGAGAAGAGTGACCTATGGCTCATCTTAGTGGTCGTGTCCTACATTCAGCGTGTGCTCTGATACCATCTTGTAGCGACCCGACCTCAGATGGTCAAGTCTCTGTGGACAAGTATCATCCCTGGATCGATAATGCTGACACACACAATACTCAAAGGATTTGTAACATAGTAGCAATCACACACTTATTACATCGGAAGTCTCAAAAGAGAACTTATTACAATAAATATGGCTTAAGGTCATCTAAATAAGATAACAGCGGAAGACTTGGAAGATAAAGTGAGTCCATCAACTCCAACGGTATAGCTAAGTGCACGACAAATGACCTAGCGCACCTTACTCTTTGTCTGAAAAGCTTGCAACAGATATGTTGCAGCCCGAAAACGGGTCAGCACATGGAATATGCTGGCAATATAACACAGTAGAGCAATGAACAGGTAAATGCTATCACTACATGCATATTTGGCTGGTGGAGGCTCTATGGTTATAATGTTTTTGCGAAAAGCCAATTTTTCCCTATGACAAAGGAATATATTTTATTTAACTATCATGGTAGTTGTTAAACATTGAGAAGGTTCCTCCAACTGAATCCCAATTTGAAAGTAATTAACAACCCAACAAACTAAGTAATAGAGTGATGAGATCAATATGATAATCCAAGTTCCAGATACTCAAGATGTCCATAACCGGGGACACGACTAACCATGATTAGTTTGTACACTCTGCAGAGGTTTGCGCACTTTTCCCCACAAGACTCGATCTCCTCCATTAGATTTCTTGCACTACATGGTTTCTGAGAAACGGATGACCAGGACACATTTTTTCAGAAGCATTAACTCTAACCCCGGGTAGACAGTACCAACCTACATCCCCTACATCTACTAGCCTACCACTGGAAGAGGTCATGCAACTTACTCCACTATGCTAGAGCCCATAATAGCTTGTGGCTGCACACGGAAGTTTCTAGCATGAATAATCTTATGATCCCTTTGAGCCTGGGTGGCGAACCATAGGATGACCACACGGGTACTCCGGGATATCCTAGGACAACACTGGATTCTCTAGGTGCCCGCAACCAATCCACCTAGATGTGTGTTTAAGTAGCCACCTTAAGTTAACCATTAATTAATAATCTCACATCTGTCATGGATACTCTCAAACCCAATCCACGTCTACGAGCATAGCATGGTGATATAAGCATTACATTGAAGTAATTCCCAAGGGTTTGATAATAAAAGGGCAATAGGTTCTACCTCATCATCTACTTCCCGAAACCCACATGTTAAGAGATCCTACTCATGCAATGTTTGTGGGTTGAAACTAATGCATAAAAACTGGGTAAGAAAAGAGTATGATCAAAGTGTTACTTGCCTTGTTGATGATCCGCAAAACTTAGTGACTCGTAGTAGCACGCTGCGCACTCCGGGAATTCTATCACAAACAAACAATAGAATACATAATCAATCAAGCAAAGATGCACGGGTAAAACTCAAATAAGAAGATCAAATCTGAAAACTCAACTAAAGAGATTCGATCTGCAAAAAGAATCAATCAAATCGGTGCTACGGAATTGAGACTACAGTCAAAAGAACTTCAAAACCAAATCTTCTTGCAACCAAATTTTAATTTGTTAAAAACCTTGTTCAAGTTGATTAAATAGAAAGAGGGGTTCAAGATGAAGATTTTGGCGTTGGTTTCACTACATTTGGACAAACGGTTAAGAAACGGCGAAGGTTTGAAGATCAGGGGCTAATCCGCGATAAAAATAATCACGGATAGGTCCCTGGCTGAAAATAAAATAAAAGGAAAAGACTAACGAACGAACGTTCGCTGTTTGATCCTAACCAGCGAAAAGTGTATGTAAAAACGAACGAACGGACGGATGTCCGCTAAATAACTAAACCGAGAAAACCGAACCGATAAAAAAACGCATCTAGGGTTTTAAAAAAACTGATCGGTTTTTACCTAAACCGGAAAAAAACAATGGGCGGATCTGGCGAACGGCGGCGGCGGTGACGCGGGTGGCGTGCGGCGCGGGAGGCGGCGGCGGCGCTAGGGTTAGGGTTGTTGGGCGTGTCGGCTTGGTGGGCTGGGGCGGCCACGGGCGGCGGCTTCTAAAGCCTGCCCGGCAAGACACCGGGTCGGTCACGACCCGTTTAGGTCGGTTGACTTTTTTTTAAAACAGATTCTGCCGGAATAAATCCTAAAAAAATAAAATAAAAAGTCTAAAAATGCCAAAATAAATTTATCCACCTAAATAGAATATTTAGAACAAAGTGAACATTTTCTTGGCCTAAAAATGCAATTTTGAAAAATGCATATTTTTTTCTAATTCAAATAAAATAGCAATAAAACCCGAAAAAATTATTTATTTAATTTTAATATTTTTCCTCCAATATTTCATTTATTTTGGATAAGTCATATTATCTCCTCTCATATAGTTTTAAATTATGAAATATTTTTGGAGAGGAAAAACAATAAAACCAAAGTGATCCACTTTTCAATATTTGAGAAAATTCAAATATGAAAACAATAAAATCCCCAACTCTCTCTGTGGATCCTGGAGTTGCTTAGGGTTTTGGGATCACAAAGCCAAAATGCAAATAATATATGATATGCATATGATGACTTATGTATAACATTCCAAATTGGAAATTTGGGATGTTACAAATTCCGATTTTGAGGACTCTGCAGAAGAGTAGTTCCTCGTATGTGCTCTCATTCCTTTTTGACACTTGTTGACAAAAAGAGGGAGAATTACATTGAGTGATAGATTATCAGGGTTTTCGCAGGGTGTTTTTATTCACATTCGGTTTTCCCTCGAATAATTTGCTTCATGAACTGCACCATTTGTGGTGTTGAAATTCTCGATCGCCATGTAACGTTAATAACCCCCCCTGCAATGGTATTTGCTTCATACTATCTGATTGCAGGTACCATTGAATGCATTTTCTCCTTGCAATGACTATGCTCAATAATTATCTATCATACAGGGAAAATATTTGCTCTTCGAAGAAGAACAGGAAATCATCAAGTGATGACACTAATAAGAGGGAGAAGTACTTCAAGTACCAAATGAATTATATCCATTATGGTTGGATATGATCTGATTGTTATCACTTGTTATCTAACCTTGCAAGAAGAGAAAGTCAGTCTAAGATTTGATGAATTACGCTGTGAAGGCCATATGTTTCACTGAAAAAGTGTTTTTCCTCGCAATTTTCCATCCTATTATCTTATGTATTGCAGGAAAACCACATCTGAAGCACATACACTCTGAGCAACATATTATTACCATTTCTTGCTCTGATTATATTGAATATGTAACATGCAGGAATCCTACATCTTGTATGGATTCAAATTGTGTTGTGAGAAAACCTTCATGTTATATGCTTCATCACAAATCTTTCAAAGTATATCCTAGATATAATCCTTTTCGAAGATTTTGTGATAGGAATCACCTCAAACACCGTCGAGTGGATTGAAAGAAGTCAAGTATAAGATCATTTGTCAATGACCCTCTTACAAAGAATTACCTCATCTCCCTACGGCCTATCATGCTCGAATACATATCTTCAAGGGAAGCATGTTTTATCTTCGTAAACTTCTCTCGTCTTCTAGTTATCCCTCGCATTACATTTCATTCATTATCTATCCTTCGATGTGATCTGTTTTGTCAACAATCGTCCAAAAAGGGGGAGATTGTTGGTGCAATATTTTCCTACCTTGTGTTTTGGAGATTGTCGACAGAAACACGTATGGACTGACTTGTTTGCTAGTGCATTCAGAGAGAAATAGTCCATACAGAACTGAAGAGAATGTTGTCTCCCGTGGTAAGTTCGAGTAACTTCACCGAAGTATATCCGCATTGCATAGAAGAATGAGCTATATTTGATGAAGTTATGAAGAAGAGAAGACTGATGTGAAGAAATAATCCTCTCGAAGGATTTCTGATGAAGCGAAGCATATGTTTCAGGATGGCCATCCGAAGAAATTGCCTGAAGTGAATGGAAGTCGAATACAAAGTGAAGACGAAGTATTCATTTTGTTGTTTTTCTTTCATTTATTTGAGTCATAGGACCTCCGTACTATTAAGAGGGTTATAGTTCTCGAAGCTTACATCCACTGTGATGCTTAGCCAAAACCTATGAAAGTTGCGAGAGAAATCTCTTAGTGTTTTGAGCAAATACTAGTCAGCGAGAGACTGTGATCTTCTTCGGTGCGAGAGATTTGTCTCAGGCCGAGGAGTTAGCATTACGTGATCTGCAAGTAATGTTACCATTGTTCTCACATCCGACCTTTGGACTCGTGTCATTCAGTCAATGGCTGCTATCGATGTCCAATTTGGTCTTTTTCCATCAGGGAAGGCTGCAGCTATAAATAGCCACCCCGCTCCAACATTGTTCATTGCTGCTCCGCTTAAGATTTCTGAGAAGATTGATTTGAGCAACCCCTCTCCAAGTGATTTGAGTTTAAGATCCACCGAGAGAAAATCAAGAGCCCAAACTTAGACAGTGGTTTAGCATCATAGTGGTTCCGAGTTAGAGTGCTTGTACCTATTACTCTTGAGAGTTGCACACTCTCTAAACTGATAGGTTTCTGCTCGAGTGTTGAAGAGTTCTTGTCTTCACCGAGCTAGACCTTCAACAACCAAGAGTGATTATAATTCGTGAAGGTCGGATGAAGGTTTGGAGATCGCCGACAAGGATCTACCATGAGTAAAACCTGAGTCTGATTAGCTCTGGGTTGAAGGAGAATAGGGTGAAGAGAGTTTATCTTTCTTGTTAAGTCGCAACCCCTCCAACCAGATGTAGCCCTTTGGCAGAAGGGTGAACTGGTCTACCAAATCTGATTGTCGCCATCGAGCACCACTGGTTCATTTTACTCTACCACATTTCCTTCAGCGGTTTACTTTTGTTCTCTGTGCCGATAGTTCATTTGATCATTATCGTTGTTGTAATTCTTTCCTGTCATTGTTGCCATTCACATGATTTTATCTTCATATGTCATTCTGTTGTATTCTCCTCACTCTGTGTAGTTATCATCATTTCACATTGCATATCTCTTATCACCCACGTGATGTTTTGTCTTGTTCTAATGCATCTGTTTGCTTGTTGCATAACTCTCATCGTAGTTAAAACCTGTGATTTCCCAAGATCGCTCTATTATCACATCATTCATCGAGGAATATGCTTCTGACGAAGAAGATTGATTCTGATCATTTCCTTCTGTTCTTTATTTCGCTGCTGTGACTGGGATCAGTTCAAAACTTCCAAAAGAAATTTTCAATATCCCATTCACCCCCTCTGGTCAATATACTCATGGTCCTAACAATTGGTATCAGAGCAGGTACTCACTGTCTCTTCATATTAAAGGTCTAACATCCTTGGAGTTTTGAGAGTGTCAAATGCAGGTAGATTCTCGCCTTTGAAAGGTTTCCCATCTTTGATGGAAATGACTATCTGTACTGGAAGGGATGAATGATAATCAAAATTCAAGCTATCAACTTTGATCTGTGGTAGATTGTGGAAAATGGATACACCATTCTGCAATCGACAAATGATCTGAATTCCAATGATAAAGCAAATCTGCAGTTGGATGCTCAAGCAAAAGATATCATCTTTTGTAGTCTCTCAAAAGACTTTTTCCTTCGATTTCAAAAGCTCGACACTGCGAAGAAAATCTGGCATGCCATAGAAAATGCTCATGAAGGTTTCATTGCTAGAACGGAACCCCCCACACACAAATGCTTCGTGCCATGTTCACCGGCTTCAGAAGCTTGCGAAAGGAAAGTGCTATGGAACTCACTGACCGATTGACAAACATTGTCGAAAGGCTTCATCAGCAAGGAGTAATTGATATCACCGATAGAGATGTGGTCAACAAGCTTCTAAGTGCTCTTGACGCTACCTTTGAGCCCATCGTAGCTGAAATCAAGCAAAGACCAGACTATGAAGAACTTCTTTATGTTGAGATCATGACGTTGTTGTCCCTTCACGAAGAAAAGATGGAGCTTAAAAATGCGGATCAGGAGTCTTCTTCAGAAGGTGAAGGAGAAGAAGAAGAAGACATTGAAAATCAACACACCATCACAAGGGAATTTCAAATGCTCACAGAAAGGCTGAGTGATGTCAGAAGACAAAATCTTTGCCTCACAATTGATGACGAACGTGACGTGCCTGAATCTTCAAGAAGAAGGTTACCTCTAAAAGATATGAAGTACTTCAAGTGCAAATTATATGGTCACTTTATAGCTGATTGTCCCCGCTGGGAAAGGCCAAGCAATAGATGGAAATATCTTCATTACAATGTATTCACTCGTATGGATCGTCATACTAAGCTTTGGAAGAAAAATGAATCTGCATCATCATCTTCTTCAACGAGACCAGTCACTAATGTTCAATCCAAAGCCACATTCACATCCAACATGAAGAAAATCTCTCAGTTGAATAGAGTAATCACTGACATGAGTATGCATCCTGAATATGATACATCCGATTCTGACTCTGATGATGAAGAGCATCAAACAAGGATAGGAAGGAGCAATGCCTTCATTGTGTATGAATCATCAGACACCTCCCTCGAATCAGATGCTGATGATGATGATTCGAGCGATGATGAACTAATCACCTTCTGTCTCATGGCAAAATCCTGAAAGGATCAGGTATCAGCAAAACACCAAAAATCCATGAATGGATATTCTCTTGGATACATTGCTTATGCTAAACTTGTTAAAATGGCAAAATACCAACAATATGAGCTAGAAATGCTTGAGAGAAATCTTAGGAAAACCTAAGGATTACTAGTCGAAGAGATGGAGAAGAATCAAAAGTTGATCGAAGAGCAAGGCTACGGCTATAAATAGCCACCCCGCTCCAATATTGCCGTTCGCTGCTCCACTTAAGATTTCTGAGAAGATTGATTTGAGAAACTCATCTCTGAGTGATTTGAGTTTAAGATCCATCGAGAGAAAATCAAGATCCCGAACTTAGACAGTGGTTTAGCATCACAGTGGTTCTGAGTTAGAGTTCTTGTACCTATTACTCTTGAGAGCTGCGCACTCTCTAGACGGATAGGTTTCTGCTCGAGTGTTGAAGAGTTGTTGTCTTCACCATGCTAGACCTTCAGCAACAAAGAGTGATTGTGGTTCATGAAGGTCAACCAAAGGTTTGGAGATCGCCAACAAGGATCTACCATGAGTGAAATCAACCTGTGTCTGACCAGCTCTGTGTTGAAGGTGAATAGGGTGAAGAGAGTTTATCTTTCTTGTTAAGTCACATCGCTCCAACCAGACGTAGCCCTTTGGCAGAAGGGTGAACTAGTCTACCAAATTTGATTGTCGCCATCGAGCACCACTGGTTCATTCTACTCTACTTCATTTCCTTCAGCAGTCTACCTTTGTGATCTGTGCTGATAGTTCATCTAATAATTATCGTTGTTGTAATTCTTTCCTGTCACTGTTGCCATGCACATGAGTTTATCTTCGTATATCATTCTGATGTATTCTCCTCACTCTGTCTAGTTATCATCATTTCACATTGCATATCTCTCATCATCCGTGTGATGTTTTGTCTTGTTCTAATACATCTGTTTGCTTGTTGCATAACTCTCATCGTAGTTAAACCTGTGATTTCCCAAGCTCGCTCTATTATCACATCATTCATCGAGGAATATGCTTCTAATGAAGAAGATTGATTCTGATCATTTCCTTCTGTTCTTTTATTCTGCTGTTATGATGGGGATCAGTTCAAAACTTCCAAAAGAAATTTTGAATCTCCCATTCACCCCCTCTGGTCGATATACTCTCGATTCTAATAGTGTCCCTAATAAATACTCTCCTATAAGGGACGATGGTCTTCTTTACAGCGAGAGATTTGATTCGAACCGAGGAGTTAGCATTACTTGTTCCTCAATTAATGTTACCGTTGCTGTAAAAATACGATCGTTGAGAATATGTCGGGTGTCCATTGGCTAGACCGCGTGTCCAAAATGGTCATTTCCCATCGAGGAAGGCTGCAACTATAAATAGCCACACCGCTCCAACATTGTCCGTTGGCTGCTCCATGTGATTCCAAGAAGATTGTGTGATCAACCCTCTCTCCTGAGTGATTTGAGTTTAAAATCCACCGAGAGAAAAAACTAGAGCCAAAAAATAGATAGTGGTTTAGCATAACTTGAATCTAAGTCCAGTACGCTCCATGTATTACTTTTGAGACCTACGAACTCTCTATACGGTTAAGTGTCAATTTCTTCAGAGGCCAAGAGTGATTGTGGTTCTCGAACAAGAAGTCTATAAAGGTTCGGAGATCACGTCATGTATCTACTATGAGTAATCTTCATTGATTGAAAAATCAATTGTCAAGGAGAATAGGGTGAAGAGAGTTTATCTTCTGTGTTAAATCACACCCCGCCAACCAGACATAGTCCTTTTGCAGAAGGGTGAACTTGTGGCACCCCGGCTCAGAGCAACCGGTTTACCCTGTATTGCCAGACCAGAGACCATGTCTTCTGGAAACACACAACATCTTGGTACAGAATACAATTGCTTTATTGATCCTAGCAGAACATGGTTCATATTACAACAAGTTGCAAGGCCAAGCGGCATACACGGTGCGGCTGAACAATATGTACATTTTTAGTGAACATAAAGGGGCCTCGATCGCGACAACTACATGGCAGCGGAGGGATGACGAAGCGAGACTCCATAGCACAGGGACACCGATGTGGACACGATCTAGACTCGAACATCACTTCGTTCCAACGAGACTTTCATGAAAGCTGGCATGACACGTCAGGTCAGTACATTGAATGTACTTGCAAGCTCACAACAAGCATAAACATAATGACAAGCAATATCATGATAATTAACCAAGTGAATCATTAGTGCAAAATCATACTAGAAATGCAGTGATCATGATCTCGTGACTCAAGTCCCTCAGACTTGCTTACCAAACGGTGATCTCTCTTGGATCACAAGCGGACCAACATCTTGGCCTTTAATCGAGTTACCTCATAACCGAACGGCGATCTTTCTCGGATCACAAAATGACCAACAACTTGGTCCTCAATCGGGTTACCTAGTAACCAAACGGTGATCCTTCTCTGAACACAAACGGACCAACAACTTGGTCTCGATCAACCAACTGGTTTCTCAACCATCCTCTTTCCAACAGTGCAAAGTTATTATCGTAGTGTGCAAAATTATTTAAACATTGAACCATGGTGTGACCTACTTTCGAGCGAATCCGTAACCATGCACTCGGCTATTGATAGATTAAATACACTCTGCAGATGTAGTGCACTGTACCCACACCACGGAACCCATGGCCTCGCAGTCCCATTCGGGTGGACCAACGGCATTCCGACAGAACCCCTCCATTGCCGTGACACTCTCCCGGCCACTCCAACTCCCCACTAGTCTAAGTCCTGGGTGGCCCCGTGTCTACCAAAGACACCAACGGCCACCGTCGTGGCACAACATAAACGGTCCCAAATGGGGACAAGGTACCATAACAACAACGAGCACACAAGGTTATGTCTGCTTACTGGGCCAGGGTAACGCACGCCCATAACCTTCCCTCGTTGGAGGCACCGACCAGAGGCATGACAACAGACCGAATAAAGGCCTTCCCATAAAGGCAAATATGGTTGCATTGGGAAAAACTTCATTCAGTGGCACCATGACCCGATCAACGATATGTTCAAGTTGAGTTACTAACAGGTTCAACTTAAAGTAAAAGTAATCGGTGTCATGATATGCCATGCAAATGCAATCATAAAGCATGCATCACTTATCATTTTAACAATAACAGGTCAACTATATCAAGCACTAACCATACATATCCGAAACTCATGACACTTTTCTGGTTTTGATTATTCAGCAAACTAACCATGACAATATCTTAGCATAATTCTTTTCTCGCTCAAGAAAATATTAAGCCAACTAATACTTTGCATAAACAAATTACGTTTTCATAAACAAATATAACTTCTAGTGACTTAAACTAACTTAGTTAGCCTTAATCTTCTGTAACAAACATATCAACACAAACAAGCATTCACCAGAATAAATGTATATTTATTGTAGTGATTTAAATGCATGAACTAAATTATTCATTCAAGTAGAAAAATCAAAAATATTATAATGGCACCATGAAAATGTTGTTGTGGCTTGCCTTAGTGCATGTGAGGTTCACACTCCTCCTGGTGATCCTCAAGACAAGCTTCACCTTCTGAAAACGATTATAAACATAAAAAGAAAACATCAAGAACCACTCTGAAATTCACTAGAAAATCTAGACAGCAGAGAAAAATCTCATTTTTGTGTGATGCTAGATATTTTCATAAAGAACCCAATGCAAAAAGAATCAATTCATTTGGACTTATGGTCAAAGAGTTGTGGCTGTTTAGAGATCTCTGGTTAAATTTAAATTTGATTTAAATAAAAACAAATATGGGGGGTGACGTCGAAGACGTAAACCGCGGGGCGCCTCCACTCGTACCGCTTTGGGCGCGTCCAGAGTGGCTGACAGCGGGCCCCGCTAGTCAGGTGAGAGGAAGGGTGAGAAGGAAACAAAGCACGGCGGGGCTCCGCCGGAGCACACACCGGCGAGGAGGGCATCCTGGCCTGAGCTAGAGGTATAGATCAAAGATGAAGACTGAGACACACATGGTCGTACCCATAGATTAGCTAGGGGTGGTCGGACGGCATCAGAAAGGACGTCTCCAGCGGTGGAAGAGAGCGGAGGTCGCCGGACGGTGACCATAGGCTGCACCAGTGGCTCCAACCGGGTTGGACGGCACCACTAAAGCACGATGGAGGCTCTGGAAGGGTGGCTCGAGCCTGGGAGGGGCTGGAGCTATGGAGACGACCCGAGGGGATCGCCGGTGAGCTCGAGCTCGAGGATGGCGGCCCGAGGCCTACCCGGCTGGGCTACGGCTTCCTACAGTCTTGTGGAGTGTGTGTGGTGAGTTGGTGATGCTCTAGAGGGCTGGGGACGGCAGCATTTATAGGCGAGCGAGAGGAGGGCATCGGGCTCCGCCAGAGGACACCTGGACACAATGCCCGGCGACGAACGGTGTTAGTGAACTAGGGGGAAGGCGACGCAGCTCACGCGGGCACTGTGGGTGGGTGGCGACGAGCACAGGATTGAGGGGGTGGCGACGAACACAGTGCGCGGCGCACTGTGCGGTTGGCCAGACCACGCCCGTGTTCACTGCGGCGAGCTCCGGTGTCGGCGAGCGCCAGGAGGGAGTTAAGGGAGTAGAGACGGGGATGGTGGCGAGGTTTGGCGAGGTGTGTCAGCCTGGGAAGCGAGCACGCGACGCATAGAGCGCTCGGCGGCACCCAGAGCGCGTCGGTTAGCCGGCTGGCACCGTGCAGACGCGTGGTCACCGCGTGCACTTCGGCATAGCGCCACGGCTGGCCCCAATTTCATGTCTGGCGTGTAGTCCTTAGTGTTTAGGGTTGAGCCAATGCTTTGAGTCGAGCTCAGGTGCTGTAAGATTGAGTGTTACTTCATGGTAAGTTTCTGGATAGTAACTTTGAGAGTTAACTGTGGCCAATCTACTAGGAGAGGGCAAAAACCAGGTTGTCACAAACCTCCCCCACTTAGGATGAATCTCATTCTCGAGATTCGGTTGCTCGGGAAAACAATTCTGGATAGTTTGCCTTTAGAAACTCTTCCCGTTCCCAAGTTGCTTCTTGCTCTGTGTGATGCTCCCACTGAACCTTGTAAAAATTTCTCGTTTTACTACGAGTGACCCTTTCCACCTCATCCAAAATCCTTAGCGGTCTCTCTTCATACGTTAAATCCTTAGCCAACTCCATTTTTGCCATAGCAGTTTTTTTCTCGGGCAGTGATATACATCGTCTCAATTGGGAGACATGGAACACATTGTGCACTTCAGACAATTCTGGGGGCAGTTCCAACTGATATGCAATAGTACCCACTCTGGACATAATTGGGAACAGACCAATAAACCTGGGTGCCAATTTTCCGCGAGTCTGAAACCTTTTATTCCCTTCATAGGAGTGACTCGGAGTTATCCATGCTCTCCGGGTTCAAAACTGACCTGTCAGTGCTTTGCATCATAGTATCTCTTTTGTCAGGATTTGGCTAATTGCAATCAGTCTCGGATTTCCCTGACTTGCTTTTCGGCTTCCATCATGAGATCTATTCCGAAAATGCGGCAATCTCTGGTTTGTGACCAAGTCAACGGAGTGCGGCACTTACGGCCATACAGATCCTCATAAGGTGACATCTTTAAACTGGCCTGGAAACTGTTGTTGTAGGAGAACTCGGCATACGGCAAATAATCTTCCCATGCAGGCCCTTGGGCTAAGGCACATGCTCGAAGCATATCTTCGAGTATTTGGTTTACCCGCTCAGTCTATCCATCGGTCTGAGGATGATAAACGGTACTATATTTTAGCGCTGTTCCCAAAGCTCGATGCAGACGTGACCAGAAAGCGGAGGTAAATAGTGACCCCCTGTCAGAAGTGATTGTTCGAGGTACTCCATGCAGACTAACTATTCTGGACACATACAATTATGTGAGCTGATCGGCTCGGTATGTGGTTCTGATGGGAATAAAATGAGCTACCTTGGTTAAGGTGTCGACTATGACTCATACTGCATCATTGCCTTGCTGAGTCTTCAGTAGCCTTGTGATAAAATCTATGTAGACATCATCCCACTTCCATTGGGGAACGGGCAACGGTTGGAGGAGTCCGGAGGGTTTCTGGTGTTCTGCCTTCACTTTGTTGCATATGTTGCAACAAGCCTCAAAATAGGCAATGTCTTTCTTCAGCCCATCCCACCAGAATATTTTTCGAAGGTCCTCGTACATTTTAGTACCTCCGGGATGAATAGAATACGGAGATTCGTGTTCTTCTGACAGTATTCTCTTCCTTAAATCTTCTTGCCTAGGTACACAGATCCTGCCACAGAATCATAGTGTACCTTGTTGATCCTTAGAAAAATCTGAGGTCTGTCCTGCTAACATACGTGTGACATGTTTCTGTAGGACTGTGTCATTTGGCTGGGCCTTGCGGATCTCTTCCTCGAGTGTAGGAGTAACTTCCATAATATTAGCAAGACCAGCACCAACTATGACTAGATTGAACTGAGCAATCTCTTCTTGGAGTTTAGGAGGCAAGGATTCCATCATGGTATTCAGACTAACAGGCTTTCGGCTGAGTGCATCGGCAACCACGTTGGCCTTACCCGGGTGGTAATTTATTCCAATATCATAGTCTTTGACTAACTCGAGCCACCTCTATTGGCGAAGATTCAGATCTGGCTGAGTGAATATGTATTTGAGACTTTTGTGGTCGGTAAAGATTTGGCACCTTTTTCCAATGAGATAGTGTCTCCAAATTTTTTAGAGTATGAACCACCACGGGCAATTCCAGATCATGAGTAGGATAGTTCCCCTCATGGGTCGTAGCTGTCAAGATGCATATGCTACCACCTTGCCATTTTGCATAAGTACGCATCCAAGACCTTGTCAGGAGGTATCACAGTACACATCAAAGCTGCGGTAGATGTCTGGAAGAGTCAACACAGGTGATGTTGTCAGTCTGGTTTTCAGCTCATTGAAACTTTTCTCGCAATCCTCGGTCCATTCAAATTTCTTATCTTTCTTGAGAAGCTCTGTCATTGGCTTGGCAATCTTTGAGAAACCTTCAATGAAACGACGATAGTATCCGGCTAATCCAAGGAAACTCCGGATTTGAGATACTGTCATGGGTGCCAACCAATCAAGTACGTCCTTTACCTTGCTTGGATCTACGGCTATACCTTTTGCAGACAGTATATGCCTAAGAAATCCAACTTGCTTGAGCCAAAACTCACATTTACTGAATTTAGCGTACAGTTGATGGTCACGAAGTCTTTGTAGGACAACTCTGAGGTGTCCTTTGTGCTCTTCTCCACTTTCTGAGTATATGAGAATATCATCGATGAAAACCACCACAAATTTATCGAGGAAGTCCATGAATACTTTATTCATCATATGCATGAAGAAAGCAGGGGCATTGGTAAGGCCGAAGGACATAACGGTATATTCATAAAGACCATACCGAGTAGTGAACGCGGTCTTAGCAATACCTTCCATTTTAATCTTGAATTGGTGGTATCCTGTCCTTAAATCAATTTTGGAGAATACTTTTGCCCCACTGAGCTGATCAAATAAGTCATCAATCATGGGCAGTGGATATTTGTTTTTGATGGTGAAATCATTCTGCTGACGGTAATCCACACACATACGGAGACTACTATCTTGCTTATCCATGAATATAGCAGGTGATCCCCATGGTGAAGGGCTGGGGCGGATATAACCTTTCTGGAGCATCTCAACAAGCTGTTTCTTTAGCTCCACTAATTCTGACAAAGGCATCTGATAATATTTCTTGTATAATAGTGCGGTTCCGGGAACAAGATCTATTGCAAACTCGAGCTCTCGGTCTAGCGGCATGCCTGGCAGTTCTTCTGGGAATACATCGGGAAACTCACTGACCACAGGAATTATTTCCAATTCACCAGCCACAGTGGTGAAGACCATTTCTTTCTTGGGTATGCTTCTGCGGGCATAGAATTTTGTAGTTTGCCCCTCTTGACTTCTCAAGGTGACTTCTCGGGTCACGCAATTAATGCATACTTGATATTGGGTTAACCAATTCATCCCCAAAATAATGTCCAACTTGATAGACTCAATGACTATCAAAGAAGTTGGAATACAGACTCCGTTGATACCGATTTCCAGATTACGGCAAACCAGATTGCTTCTGAGCAAAGATCCCGGGGATTGTACCAGCATATTTTTGCTCAAAATCGAACAAGGAAATTTGTTTTGGGCAGCAAAACTCCGTGAACTAAAATCATGGGAAGCCCCATAGTAAAATAAAATTATGGCAGGTATGCTATGAACAAAAAACATACCAATGACAACCTCGGGGTTTTCTTGGGCTTCGTCTATGGAGAGGTGATGGACTTGCCCGGTGATGTTTTTCTGGACATGGTATGACCCCATAAAGTTGACTTGTGGCCTGAATGGAGCATTAGTCTTGCCGTTATTGGGACATTGCCTGGCATAATGTCCGGTTTGCCCACAACTGAAACAAGAATTGTTGCACTGGCACTCTTCTCACACCGTGTTGGTCACGACATTCTTGACTTGTGTAGTGGTTTTGTTTTCATTCTGCTACCAATTGGGTTTGTAATCTACTTGAGTATGCTGCCAGGTATGAGCCTTTTGCACGGTTTGAACCTCCTTCGTCGGCTCGAACTTGCGCTTGTGATCATTATTTGTCGGCTTGTTGTCGTGTATCAGCTTGTGCTCTCTTTCAGCAATGAGGGCCTTGTTCACTAGAGTTTGGAATTCAGGGAAGTCAAACATACTGTGGATGCATCGGAGATGCTGGTTTAATCCCCCAAGAAACATGTCAATCTTTCTTTCTTCGGTGGCCACATCATAGAGGGAGTAACGAGCCAAATGATTGAACTTATGCAAATATTCACTCACAGACTGACTTCCTTGGATGAGCGTGAGGAATTCACGCTACTTGACTTTCATAATTCTAGGAGGAATATGGTATTTAAGGAACTGGTCCTTGAATTTTGTCCAGGTGATTTATTCATCAGCAGGCCACATGGCTTTTGCATTTTTCCCACCATATTGCGGCAGCGCCTTCAAGATAATGAGTTGCAAACGGGACTTTGTCATCCTCTTCAGTACGAGCAACCTCAAGCTTCTTCTCAATGGTTCGTAACCAGTCGTCTGCGTCCAAGGGATCAATAACCTGACTGAAACTAGGAGGCTTGGTTCTTTGAATATCTGACAGTTTGGAGTGATGACCGTTCTGATTATTCTGCCCAACCATAGCTTGCACACTCCTTAATATTTCAATCAGATCATTATTCCTCCTTTCCTCAAACATACGTAGAATTTTCTCGGTGGAGGGAGGATTTGGCGGTGGAGGCGGTGGTGGAACGTACGGCTCGGGGGAGTGTCATGTCTGTCGTGTGGAACGACGAATAGGGACATCCTCACAAGCGTCGCTACTACTGCCTCCCCGCATCATCCTATTGTTTGTTTTTCCCAAGACAACGCAACCAAGATGAGTTACATCCAAAAATATAGTGGGGAAAAGCCAGCGACAAAAACCCAAAAGAAAACGAAATAACGAAGGAAACACGTTGAATAAGAAAGTTCCAACATAATTATACATAGACTCGTACATAAAAGATAAATGACATGATAAGTTCAACTACTCTCATACATGAAGCGGAACATCATGACTTGTACGACTACATTCGGACATCCACCTAACAATTGCGGATACTCGAGCGCTCTAGTGCTCTGCTGGTGCTGCAGGGTCCTCTCCTGAAGCGGACTCGGATCCTGAACTGACGACATTAACCGAGACCTTCGGGTTAAAGGTAACACGACGACGCTGCCTCAAAGGCTCTCCCTCTGGAGCAGGTGCAGGGTGGGGCTGAAGCATGGGGGCTACGGGGGTAGTGAGAAGGGAAACCCACTCAGCAGGAGCACTGAGGGGATTCCCGGTCGAGGTGCCCGAGCTACTCGGAAGAGTAACCGGTGGAATAAGTGAACTAGAACTGGATGGAATATAAGGAGTAAATCCCATAGACAATGGAGTAGTGAAAGCTCTAGTAGCCACTGGCGGAGCGTCGTGGAGATGAAACTGGGCTACGACCCCCCTTCTGAAGTAAACTTCTTTTACTAGGTATGCTTACGATCTGGCCCAACGCCCCAGCCCATCAGGAGATGAGTCCACAGGCCACAGCCCACTTGCAGCACCACTCGGCAGTAGAGATCGAGCCACCATCACCTCGTTCGTGAATCGTGAGAGTCAACGAGTTGTTCCCCAAATCCCCACCCTCTTGTGGTCCTGCCTCCCCGTCCGGTGACCCAATTCCTCGGCGACGGCGGCGGCAAGCTCGAGTAGACCTCGATCCCATTCTCGTGTGCGGTGCGCCCACCGGCCACAATGACACCGGTTTAGGCACTACGCGTCAATGTCCACTCCTCCTAACCTCCTCTCAGCTTCTTGCTAGGTACATATTTTAGATGTTCTTCTAGAGTTCTTGTCACCACTGATGCTAGTCACTGCTTGTCTGCTTCTGTTAATGTTATGTCATATGTGACGAGTTGATATGTTCTGGTAAGTGGTAACTTTGATGTCTACCTAGTCGATTATTGGATAGAAATTGCGGTGCTTTATCAATTTCTTTTTAGGTAGCAGCTATGTTGTGCGGATACTTCAGATAGCTCTTGTATCCAGCCGGATACTGCGCTGATACAGTCTGATACGTATCCCATACGCACGCCTCGACTTTTTTGATTTTAAAAAGGGAAATAATATTTGATACCCCCGGCATACTGCTGCGGTACATTTTCGATACGTGAAATCTGGCCCCTCTTGAGATTTGGTCACGCTCCGCCACTTCTAGTAGCGGCTAAAGGAGTACGAGCATGAGTCAGCTCTCGAGCCAGCTCGTGAATCAGAAGGTAGCTAGCAGTGATGTAGTGAGAAAGGTGGCTAGCAGTACTATCAGACTCTGGATCAATGATAGGAAAACAGACACGGCCATTGTCGTGCAAGGAGGGATAGTAATGGAAACCTAGATGGTTCTGCATTCAGACCTCGTTATAGCGCAGCTCGACAAGGATCTCAAATGCAGCAAGCTGAACAGCCTGAGAAGCGGTTGAAGCGAAACTGTTCTTGGATGTACGAATTTAAGTGCTGGACGATGAACTGGTGCGCAAAGTAACCACTGCGTGATACTCATACACTGAGTTTGCTAGATGCTCCCGATACACACGATAGACTGGGTCGTCACCGAGAGCGTACAGCTGACGCCACATGTTATAAAGGAGATGCGGCGACGTGTATGGCATCAGCTACAACTGGCATGTATACGGCACCGGAGCCATCTACACTCACAGCCATTAGTAGGTTAGAATAAAAATAAACGAGCGTATGCAATGCAACAACCAGCTACAAATGCTACCGACACTCAACTTTTACTCTAGCTAACGTCCAGGAACACGGCAGTAGCCTAGCATGTCTGAGGGAGTCCTGGATTAAGGGGTGTTCGGATAGCCGAACTATACGTTCAGCCGGACTCCTGGACTATGAGATACAAGATTGAAGACTCCGTCTCGTGTCCGGAAGGGACTTTCCTTGGCATGGAAGGCAAGCTTGGCGATACGGATATTCAGATCTCCTACCATTGTAACCGACTTTATGTAACCCTAACCCTCTCCGGTGTCTATATAAACCGGAGGGTTTTAGTCCGTAGGACAACATACACATTAGCAATCATACCATAGGCTAGCTTCTAGGGTTTAGCCTCTCTGATCCTGTGGTAGATCAACTTTTGTAATACCCATATCATTAATATTAATCAAGCAGGACGTAGGGTTTTACCTCCATCGAGAGGGCCCGAACCTGGGTAAAACTTCGTGTCCCCTGCCTCCTGTTACCATCCGGCCCAAACGCACAGTTTGGGACCCCTACCCGAGATCCGCCGATTTTGACACCAACATTGGTGCTTTCATTGAGAGTTCCTCTGTGTCGTCGCCGTCAGGCCCGATGGCTCCTACGATCATCGATGGCGATGTAGTCCAGGGTGAGACCTTCCTCCCCGGACAGATCTTCGTCTTTGGTGGCTTCGCACTGCGGGCCAATTCACTTGGCCATCTCGAGCAGATCGAAAGCTACGCCCCTGTCCGTCAGGTCAGATTTGGAAGTTTAAACTACACAGCTGACATCCGCGGGGACTTGATCTTTGACGGATTCGAGCCACTGCCGAGCGCGCCACACTGTCCTGACGAGCATGATCTAGCTCTGCCGCCGGACAGTGCCCTGGAGGCCGCACCCGCATCGGCTTCGACCCTTGAGTCGGAGCCAACTGCGCCGATCGAGGATGCACGGTTGGACGCCACCTCGGGGGTTGCGATCTCAACGGCGATTGAGCCGAACACCAGCCCTGTACTCTGCAAGACTCGTGACTCCATGGAGCCGGATTCTTCTCTGGATTCCGAACCCTCCGCGCCCCTGCCAAGCGAATCCGATTGGGCGCCGATCATGGAGTTCACGGCCGCGGACGTCTTTCAGCACTCGTCTTTCGGCGATATCCTGAAATCACTGAAGTCTCTCTCTTTGTCAGGAGAGCCCTGGCCGGACTACGGTCAGCAAGGTTGGGGTACGGACGATGAAGAAATTCAAAACCCACCCACCACCCACTATGTAGCCACTGTCAACGACTTAACCGACATGCTCGACTTTGACTCCGAAGACATCGATGGTATGGACACCGATGAAGGAGATGATGAAGAACCAGCGCCTACTAGGCCCTGGAAAGCCACCTCGTCATATGACATATACATGGTGGACACCCCAAAAGAGGGAGAGGGCGATGGAACAACGGAGGATGACCCCTCCAAGAAACAGCAAAAGTGCCGGCGTCAGCGGCGCCGCTCAAAATCCCGCCAACACAAAAACGGCGATTCCAGCACGGGAGATAAAAATACCCCGGAAAGCGCCGAAGAACATCCCCCCCGAGCAAGATTTAGCACAGGAGGATGGAGAAACCAGCCCTCATGAGATAGCGGCCGACAGAGAGGTCGAGGACGATAATTGTATGCCTCCCTCCGAAGACGAGGCAAGCCTCGACAACGACGAATTCGTCATGCTAGAGGATCCCATCGAACAAGAGCGTTTTCAACGCAGGCTTATGGCCATGGCAAGAAGCCTCAAGAAAAAACAGCAACAACTTAAAGCTGATCAAGATCGGCTAGTCGATAGATGGACTGAAGTCCTTGCGGCCGAAGAGCATAAGCCCGAACGCCCCTCCAAGTGCTACCCAAAGCGCAAGTTGCTACCCCGATTAGAGGAGGAAGCACTCAACGCGGCCGACAGGCCACCCCGTGGCCGCGACAAAGAGGCCTCATGGCCCTCCACCCAAGCCGCACCCCATACCAACGCACAGGAATATGCGCCGGACTTACGAGACATGTTGGAGGACAAGGCAAGGCAAACAAGATCGATCTATGGATCGCGTGGGTGCCCCACGGCTCGAGACGGTAACCGTCATGCCAGCCACAAATTCGGCAGGGCCGAACACAGTAGACAAAGCTCATTGGAGCTACGTCATGATATCGCCCAGTACAGAGGCGCCGCACGCCCATTGTGCTTCACAGACAAAATAATGGATCATCAAATCCCAGAGGGTTTCAAACCCGTAAACATCGAATCATATGATGGCTCAACAGATCCCGCGGTATGGATCGAGGATTATCTCCTTCATATCCACATGGCCCGCGACGATGATTTCCACGCCATCAAATACCTCCCACTCAAGCTTAAAGGACCAGCCCGGCAGTGGCTTAACAGCCTGCCAACAGGGTCAATCAGCTGTTGGGAGGACCTGGAAACCGCATTCCTCGACAATTTCTAGGGCACTTATGTGCGACCCCAGACGCTGACGACTTAAGCCACGCAATTCAGCAGCCAGACGAATCGGCCAGGCAATTCTGGACACGGTTCCTAACAAAGAAAAATCAAATACTCGACTGTCTGGACGCAGAGGCCTTAGCAGCCTTCAAGCATAATATCCGTGACGAGTGGCTTGCCCGGCACCTAGGACAGGAGAAGCTGAAATCTATGGCAGCACTCACGGCACTCATGACCCGCTTTTGCGCGGGAGAAGACAGCTGGCTTGCTCGTAGCAACAATATGACCAAGAACCCTGGTCGTTCAGACACCAGGGACATTAGTGGCAGGTCGCGTCACAACCAGCAAAAGCGCCGCATCAACGGCGACAATGCTAAGGATACGGCAGTTAATGCCGGATTCAGAGGCTCCAAATCCAGACAGCGGAAAAAGTCATTCTAAAGGAATCCCAGGGGCCCGTCCAGCTTGGACCGAATACTCGATCACTTGTGCCAAATACATGGCACCCCCGACAAGCCGACCAATCACACCAACAGGGACTGTTGGGTGTTCAAGCAGGCAGGCAGGTTAAGCGCCGAAAATGAAGACAAGGGGTTGCATAGCGATGACGACGAGGAGCCCCGGCCGCCGAACAACAATGGACAGAAGGGTTTTCCCCCACAAGTGCGGACAGTGAACATGATATACGCCACCCACGTCCCCAAAAGGGAGCGGAAGCGCGCGTTAAGGGACGTATACGCGGTAGAGCAGTCGCCCCAAAGTTCAACCCATGGTCCTCCTACCCGATCACCTTTGATCGAAGAGACCATCCCACTAGCATCCGTCATGGCGGATTCGCCGCATTGGTTCTCGACCCAATTATTGATGGATTTCATCTCACTAGAGTCCTTATGGACGGCGGCAGCAGCCTGAACCTGCTTTACCAGGATATAGTGCGGAAAATGGGCATAGATTCCTCGAGGATTAAGCCCACCAAAACGACCTTTAAAGGCGTAATACCAGGTGTAGAGGCCAGCTGTACAGGCTCAGTCACACTCGAAGTGGTCTTCGGATCTCCGGATAATTTCCGAAGCGAGGAGTTAATCTTCGACATAGTCCCGTTCCGCAGTGGCTATCATGCACTGCTCGGGCGAACCGCATTCGCCAAGTTCAATGCGGTCCCGCACTATGCATACCTTAAGCTCAAGATGCCAGGCCCTTGCGAAGTCATTACAGTCAATGGAAACACCGAACGCTCCCTCCGAACGGAGGAGCACACGGCGACCCTCGCAGCGGAAGTACAAAGCAGCCTCTCCAGGCAGTTCTCCAGTCCGGCCATTAAACGTCTGGACACCGTCAAGCGCGCCCGGAGTAACCCACAACAAGACCGCCTGGCACGTTCCGAGCAGGTGTAGCAATGCGGCCCCAACCCAACCCCCGCAAAAAGGCGACGGCAGTACTTCGCGTACATAACTACGCTCTAGAAATACCATGGGCATAGGGGAGGGGCACCATCACGGCACGCCCAAAACACAGCTTAAACCGCACCAGGGGCTGCCGAATTTTTTTCTACTTTTCTCTTACTTCCAGGACTCTACTCTTCGGAAGGCCGGTTTGGCAGTTCAATTGCCGCACAAACGATGCAAGAACTAGGGAAGCAGACAAGCCATGCCGCATCACGGAAATCCCAGGTGGTCTCTATCACGAGCAGTATACCTGTTTCGCATACTATTCCGCAGCTTGCCCCTGAAGCAGACATGTTAAATAGTCCAACTTTTCGTTTATCGCACTACTTGTATCGTTCTGCTTTGATCGCAGCTATTTTTAACAAACAATGCATAGCTTTTGTCTATTTTTGCATTACCTTTTTATATATGTTCCTTAACGACACGTTGCACCCGTACAATTTGGTACGGCCAAAATACGCCAGGGGCTTCAGTACCCCTCAATATGGTGTGAGAAGTCCGAACACTTTCACAAGTGCGGCACCCCGAACTTATAGCATTATATGCATCGGCTCCGAATCATGTCTTGGGTCAATAGTTGGGTTTGCCCAGCTCCTATGTTTTGGTGTCTTACGTTCCGCTATATCGGCTAAGGTAGCACTAGGAGAACCACTGCGATTGTGCCCCAGTTGAGCTGGGCCGAGCACCTCAGTGGAGAAAGCTAAAACTGACTGTCATGATGAAGCGAGAGCTGGTCACTGTTCGAGAGGTTTTTTCGAGTCCCTAAAGACTTATGCCGCTTTGGGCGAGGAGCCGGCTCTGTCCGGCCAAGGCGTGGATAGCGCCCCGAACTCGGTCTTCCGAATACTAGGGGCTTCGCCGAAATTTAAAATTATAGAATTCTATGGCTAAGTGAGAGTGTTCACGCATTATAGTCTGATTGCCTCGTTCGTTGGTCTGAGCGCCTCCCTCGAAGGACCCAAATATGGGAAAAAGAGCGCCCAGGTTTATCCCCGAACACCCCAGCACTAGCGGCAAGGGGGCAGAAGCCGACGACTTGCCATCTCTCAGTATTGATAAATAGCCGCATAGAAGGTAATATTTTAAATTCAAATAGCATTGCTCAGCGCATATGAACAAGTTTTTAGCGCACAGGACAAAAACGAGCGAGTTTTACTCAAAAATTACATCCCTAGTACATTCATCCGCCACAAGGCGGGCACCCTTCAGAACATGCTTATAGTAATTTTCGGGCTTGCGATGCTCTTTCCCCGCCGGTGGCCCGTCCTTCACAAGCTTCTCCGCATCCAGCTTGCCCCAGTGCACCTTAGCATGGGCAAAGGCCCTACAGGCACCTTTAATACAGACGGAGCGCTTGAGGACTTCGAGCCTTGGACAGGCCTCCACCAGCCGCCGCACCAGCCCGAAATAGCTCCCAGGCAGAGCCTCTCCAGGCCACAGCCGAACTAGGAGGCCCTTCATGGCCTGTTCGTCCGCCTTGTGGAGCTCGACCAGTTGCTTCAGCTGGTCGCTCAGGGGCACGGGGTGTCCGGCCTCAGCATACTGAGACCAGAACACCTTCTCCGTCGAGCCGCCCTCCTCGGCTCGATAGAATGCGGAGGCATCGGATACACTCCGAGGAAGATCTGCAAATGCCCCTAGAGAGCTCCGGCTATGGGTAAGTATAAAGTAACTCACGTTTATGTGTTTACTTTGCATAAAGTATGCCTTACCCGCCGCTATCTTCTTCACCTCTTCCAACTCCTGGAGGGTCTTCTGGGATTCGGTCTTGGCAGACTTGGCATTTTCAATCGTTGCCACGAGCTCGGACGCTCGCGTCTTCGAGTCAAGCTCCAAACTCTCATGTTTCTTCATGAGAACCTGGAGCTCTTGCCGCACTTTGCCAACCTTGACCTCAAATTTCTCCCGCTCGGTGCGCTCCGTGGCCGCACTCTTCTCGGCCTCGAGCAGCGCTTGCTTAAGGGACGCCACCTCAGACGTGGCCCCTACAATAGCCATGTTAATCCTATCATTTTTTTGCAATTGCACATTTTTTATACATATTCAAAAAAGGTATTTCTTACCTTCCTTCTCCTCGAGCTGCTTCTTGGCACGCCCGAGCTCTTGCTCGGACTTCTCGAGGCTCTGCTTCAGCATGTCCACTTCCGCAGTCAGTACAGCGGACGCCAGCAGAGAAGCCTGCATACGCATATTGACTCCGTTGTTAAACTCCTGCAAATTTTTGATCCTCTATTCGACTTTTCTTCGCGAACGCCCAACAGAGCATCAGGGGCTACTGTCTATGCGGTAATATTATTTACACATTATTTACTTACCTCAAAGCCTGTCAAGAGGCTTGTACAAGCTTCATTCAGTCCGCTCTTGGGAGACTGAACCTTCTGGACCACTGCACTCATAATAGTGCGGTGCCCCTCGTCGATGGAGGCGCCTTCGAGCACCTCCAACAGATTGTCCAGCGCCCCCGGTTGGACGGGGGTCACCGGCACGGTAGGCATGCTCCTCTTGGAAGGAGGTCGCCCGCCGGACTTTGGAACCTTTGAAGGTTCTGGAGCGGTGTCCGGCCTTGAGCCGGACTTGGAGCCCCGGGGGGTATCATCCCCTTTACTCCTGGAGTCCGGGAGGTCGCCTTGTGGCGCCTCCAGGACCACCTCCTCCCAGCTTGGAACCAGTTCGGACAACACCTCGGTGTCGTCCGTAGAGCAGGGGGAGGAAACCGTTGGAAGTGAGTTCACATCCGACGGGTCCAGGGAGCCGCTCGACGACGCGTCGTGCCGGTCTCCGGGTGGGCTTCATAAGCATATTCGACGTAAGGGAAAGTTGTGCAATAAACAAGTACTATGAATTACTCCATTATCCAGATACTTATGATTTCGCCAGGGGCTTGGCCCTTGGCTGCCACTCTTCTTCACCGTCGTCGGCGTCGGGGGAGTAGTCCGGAGGAAGGGTTTGCCCCTTCTTGGATCCCCCGGCCTCCTCAGAGAGGGCGGCCTTCCTTTTCTTCTCTCCTCCCGCTGGAGGGGGAGAGGTTTCTTCTTATTCCTCCTCGTCTTCATGAGAGGAAGGCGCTTCGGGACCGTCGGATGATGAATCCGACACCTCCTGGCGTCGGGCACTCTTTCGAGTCCCCGTGGCCCTTTTCGGGGCCTTCTTCTCCGGCACCACATTGGGCACCGGAACCAGCAGCTTCGCCAAGCGAGCGTCCGCTGGGCCTTCGGGCAAAGGAGCCGGACAATTGACCTGTCCTGACGTCACCTCCCAATCCTTTCAAATATAAAGGAGCTTAGATCCCGCATAGAGTCAAACTATGAAAAACTGATACCTTGCAAAAAGACAAAAACAGCTTACCGCCAGAGCGCGGCGCTGAGTACTGAATCCGCGATCCTCGGAGGCGGATGCGGGAGCCTCGGCGCCCTTGAAAAGCATCCTCCAGGCGTCTTTGTACGTCGTGTCGAAGATCCTGTTAAGAGTTTGATGCTGCGCCGGGTCGAACTCCCAAAGGTTGAAGGCCCGTCGTTGACACGGGAGGATCAGGCGGATGAGCATAACCTGGACTACGTTGACAAGCTTGAGCTTCTTGTCCACCAGGGTTTGGATGCATGTTTGGAGTCTGGTCAGCTCTCCTTTATTACCCCAAGATAGGCCTGTCTCCTTCCAGGAGGTGAGCCGCATAGGGAGGCTGGATCGGAACTCACGGGGTGTGACCCATTCGGCGTCGCGTGGCTCGGTGACATAAAACCACCATGATTGCCACCCCTTCAGGGTCTCCACAAAGGAGCCCTCGAGCCACAAAACGTTGGCCATCTTGCTGACCATGGCACCGCCGCACTCCGCCTGGCTGCCGCGCACCACCTTCGGCTTGACGTTGAAAGTGTTAAGCCATAGGCCGAAATGGGGGCAGATGCGGAGGAAGGCCTCGCACACGACGATAAACGCCGAGATGTTGAGGACGAAATTCGGGGCCAGATCATGGAAATCCAGGCTGTAGTAGAACATGAGCCCCCGGACAAATGGATGCAGAGGGAAGCCCAGTCCGTGGAGGAAATGGGGGAGAAATACCACCCTCTCATGGGGCCTAGGAGTGGGGATGAGCTGCCCCTTTTCGGGGAGCCGGTGCGCGATGTCGCTGGCCAGATATCCGGCCTTCCTCAGCTTTTTTATGTGTCCCTCCATGAAGGAGGAGACCATCCACTTGCCTCCCGCTCCGGACATGACTGGAGAGGGTCGAGGTGGTAGTGCGGACTTGGGCGCTGGAGCTCGAGTGCGCAAGAATGGATAGGCAGAGGAGGAAGAAGGCATGGGTGAAAAGGTGGATCCTTATCCCCTTATATGGGTGGACGCGATTATGTGTCCCCACCAGCCTAGTAAAACTTGCTTATCTCCAAGCGCCGTAATCAAAGGCGCGGTTGGGTTACCCACGCCCGTACTGATGAGAATCCCTAAATAAGGGGACACGATCTCTGCTTCAACAAGACGTGCCAAGGAAACTGCCTCGCACAACGCGCTGAGGTGGGATAATTAAATAGATAAAGGCTTGGCCGTGGCGTGTCGCACCACGGAATACGTCAGCAGATTAGATCTGTGTTAATATTATTATTCTCTGGCAATATGTGGAAACTTATTTTGCAGAGCCGGACACTATCTTTGTGTTCAAGATCTTCTATGAAGTACTTGGAGGAGGAACCCGCCTTGCAATGCCGAAGACAATTTGCGCGCCGGACCCGTCATCATTGAAGCCTGGTTCAGGGGCTACTGAGGGAGTCCTGGATTAGGGGGTGTTCGGATAGCCGAACTATACCTTCAACCGGACTCCTGGACTATGAAGACACAAGATTGAAGACTCCGCCCCGTGTCCGGAAGGGACTTTCCTTGGCGTGGAAGGCAAGCTTGGCGATACGGATATTCAGATCTCCTACCATTGTAACCGACTTTATGTAACCCTAACCCTCTCCGGTGTCTATATAAATCGGAGGGTTTTAGTCTGTAGGACAACATACACATTAGCAATCATACCATAGGCTAGCTTCTAGGGGTTAGCCTCTCCGATCTCGTGGTAGATCAACTCTTGTAATACCCATATCATCAATATTAATCAAGCAGGACGTAGGGTTTTACCTCCATCGAGAGGGCCCGAACCTGGGTAAAACTTCATGTCCCTTGCCTCCTGTTACCATCCGGCCCAGACGCACAGTTCGGGACCCCCTACCTGAGATCCGCCGGTTTTGACACCGACAATGTCCTACAGTCAACGCGGCTCTGATACCAAGCATTGTGGCACCTCGGCTCAAAGCAACCGGTTTACCCTGTATTGCCAACCCAGAGACCTTGTCTTCTGGCAACACATAACATCTTGGTACAGAATACAACCGCTTTATTGATGCTAGCGGAACATGGTTCATATTACAACAAGTTACGAGGCCAAGCGGCACACATGGTGGGGCTAAACATATTGTACATTATTTAGTGAACATAAAGGGGCCTCGATCACGACAACTACATGACAGCGGAACGACGACGAAGCGGGACTCCATAGCACAGGGACACCGATGTGGACACGATCTAGACTCAGACATCACTTCGTTCCAACAAGACTTTCCTGAAAGCGGGCATGACACGCCAGGTCAGTACATTGAATGTACTTGCAAGCTCACAACAAGCATACACATAATGACAAACAATATCATGATAATTAACCAAGTGAATCATTAGTGCAAAATCATACTAGAAATGCAATGATCATGATCTCGTGACTCAAGTCCCTCGGACTTGCTTACCAAACGGTGATCTCTCTTGGATCACAAGTGGACCAACATCTTGGCCTTTAATCGGGTTACCTCATAACCGAACGGTGATCTTTCTCGGATCACAAACTGACCAACAACTTGGTCCTTAATCGGGTTACCTTGTAACCAAACAGTGATCTTTCTTGGATCACCGACGGACCAACAACTTGGTCCCCATCAACCAACTGGTTTCTCAACCATCCTCTTTCCAACAGTGCAAAGTTATTATCTTAGTGTGCAAAATTATTTAAACTTTAACCCATGGTGTGACCTACTTTCGAGCATGTCTGTAACCATGGACTCGGCTATCGATAGATTAAATACACTCTGCAGAGGTAGCGCACTGTACCCACACCACGGAACCCATGGCCTCGCACTCCCATTCAGGTGGACCAACGGCATTTCAACAGAACCCCTCCATTGCCATGACACTCCCCCAGCCACTCCGACTCCCCACTGGGCTAAGTCCTGGGTGGCCTCGTGTCTACCAAAGACACCAACGGCCATCGTCGTGGCAAGCAGCCACCATCATGGCAAAACATAAACGGTCCCAAACGGGTACAAGGTACCATAACAACAACGGGAACACAAGGTAATGCCTGCTTACCGGGCCAGGGTAACGCACGCCCATAACCTTACCTCGTTGGAGGCACCGACCAGAGGCATGACAACGGACCGAATAAAGGCCTTCCCATAAAGGCAAATGTGGTTGCACTGGGAAAAAATTGATTCAGTGGCACCATGACCCGATCAACGATATGTTGAAGTTGAGTTATTATCAGGTTCAACTTAAAGTAAAAGTAATAGGTGTCATGATATGCCATGAAAATACAATCATAAAGCATGCATCACTTATCATTTGAACAATAACAGGTCAATTATATCAAGCACTAACCATACATATCAGAAACTCATAACACTTTTCTGGTTATGATTATTCAGCAAACTAACCATGACAATATCTTAGCATAATTCTTTTCTCACTCAAGAAAATATTAAGCCAACTAATTCTTTGCATAAACAAATTATTTTTCATAATCAAATATAACTTCTAGTGTATTAAACTAACTTAGTTAGCCTTAATCTTCTGTAACAAACATATCAACACAAACAAGCATTCAACAGAATAAATGTATATTTATTTTAGTGATTTAAATGCATGAACTAAATTATTCATTCAAGTAGAAAAATCACAAATATTGTAATGGCACCATAAAAATGTTGATGTGGCTTGCCTTAGTGCATGTGAGGTTCACACTCCTCCTGGTGATCCTCAAGACAAGCTTCACCTTCTGAAAACGATAATAAACATAAAAAGAAAACATTAAGAAACACTTTGAAATTCACCAGAAAATCTAGACAGCAGAGAAAAATCTCATCTTTTGTGTGCTACTAGATATTTTCATAAAGAACACAATGCAAACAGAATCAATTCATTTGGACTTATGGTTAAAGAGTTGTGGCTGTTTAAAGCTCTCTGGTTAAATTTAAATTTGATTTAAATAAAAATGAATCTGGGGGTGACGTCGAAGACGTAAGCCTGCGGGGCGCCTTCACTCGTACCGCTTCAGCCACGGCCAGAGTGGCTGACAGCGGGACCCGCTAGCCAGGTGAGAGGGAGGGGGAGAAGGAAACAGAGCACGACGGGGCTCCACTAGAGCACACGCCAGTGAGGAGGGCATCTTGGCCCGAGCTAGAGGGATAGATCGAAGGAGAACACTGAGACGCACCTGCCCGTACCCGTAGATTAGTTAGGGGTGGTCGGACAGCGTCGGAAAGGACCTCTCCAGTAGCGGCAGAGAGCGGAGGTCGCCAGAGTTGGGAACGACAGCAACAAGAGGCTACACCAGTGGCACCAACCGGGTCAGACGGCACCACTGAACCACAGCAGAGGCTCTGGAAGGGTGGACCGAGCCTGGCAGGGGCTGGAGCTATGGAGACGACCCAAGGGGATCGCTGGCGAGCTCGAGCTCGGGGACGGCGGCCCGAGGCCTGCCCGGCCGGGATACGGCTTCCTACGGTCTTGTGGAGTGTGTGTGGTGAGTTGGTGATGCTCGAGACGGCTGCATTTATAAGCGAGCGAGAGGAGGGGATCGGGCTCCACCGGAGGACACCTGGACACGGTGCCCAGTGATGAACGACATAAGTGATCGAGGGGGAAGGCGACGCAGCTCACGTCACGCGCGCACTATTGGTGGGCGGCGACGAGCACATGATCGATGGGGGTGGTGACAAACACAGTGCGCGGCGCACTGTGCGGTTGGCCGGACCATGCCCGTGCTTGCTGCGGCGAGCTCCAGCGTTGGCGAGCGCCAGGAGGGAGTTAAGGGAGTAGAGACGGGGATGGTCGCGAGGTTTGGCGAGGTGCGACAGCCTGGGAAGCGAGAACGCGACGCACAGAGCGCTCGGCGGCACCCAGAGCGCATCGGTTAGCCGGCTCGCACCGTGCACATTCGTGGTCACCGCGTGCACTTCGGCATAGCGCCACGGCTGGCCCCAATTTCATGTCTGGCATGTAGTCCTTAGTGTTTGGGGTTGAGCCAATGCTTTGAGTCGAGCTCAGGTGCTGTAAGATTGAGTGTTACTTCATGGTAAGTTTCTGGACAGTAACTTCGAGAGTTAACCATGGCCAATCTACTGGGAGTTGGGAGTTGAGCTTTGGAGGTTAGCAATCATCTAGGAAGGTAGTGATGCACAAGAAATTTCAGCAGCATTGGAGCAAGTAAAATGGTAGTTGCTGTAGAAACTGCCATTTCTGTCCAGAACAGAAAATATTTTCTATAGAAAAAATATTCCAAAAAGTGATGCAATATTTTTGCTCAGGAAGGTTCTTTAGTGTCCAAATAATATTCGGGAATTTTCTCAGATTTTTGTGGGCAAGAAAAATTGGGGTTGCTTTGGAGCACAAGTGGCTAGTTAGGGTTTTAGAGGAGAAAATGAATATTTTTCATTTGAGAAAAATACTCATAATATTATTTTGAGGTTGACGAGAGAAGAAATGATGGTTAGAGAGAGAAATGAGTCACTTGGGTGAAAGTCAAAGTGGTGCCCAAGTGTTTAAGTCCAACTAAAGTGATTCAAAACTCCAAATTCAAATCAAAAACCAAATAAAAATCGGAAAACAAGAGAAGGCCAAAACCAGGCTGTCACAGAACTGGTCTACCAAACACCTTGTTGCCATCAAGCATCACTTGACACCTCTACCCCCACTTATTTACATTCGCTCAGTGTTGTATAATATGTTTAAACCATGTGATTCCTTTCGATGCATGTCTTAGTTTTCGTTCATTAGCTTTTATTTGCTCACCGTACTCTATTTTCATTCGCTCCACTGATAGATTTCGAGAGTTTTGATGTTTCTGAAAGATTTAAAACTCCAATTCACCCTCCTCTGGTAGACATACTTCATTCCTACAATTGGTATTAGAGAAAGGTTTTAGTATGTCTTCAGTGAGCTACAAGTCGCACCACAAGATCCCCATCTTCGATGGGACAGACTGTCCCTTCTGGAAGGAGAAGATGAAGATCCATCTCCATGAAATAGATGGTGATATTTGGAATGCGGTGCAAAATGGTTATGCGGTTGAAATTCCTCAGGTTCCTACTGACCACGAGAAGAAACTAATTCAGATGGATGGTCAAGCCAAATTTGAAATTTATGGTCATCTCTCTCGTGCTCAATTTCTTTGCTATCGTCAGTGTGAAACTGTGAAGGAATTGTAGGACATTCCCGAAAAGATCAATGAGGGTGTTTTGACTCGGAAGGAAGCCCGCATTGATACCCTCAGAACAAAGTTTCACTAGTTCAAGAGAATTGATAATGAAAGTTGCTAGCAAACCTTTGATCGACTAAGTGACATTGCAAATGAGCTGCAAGGTCTCGGTGCCAAAGATATCACTGATCAGGAAGTTGTTGAGAAGTTGCTCTGGTCACTAGACAGTTCATTCGACACTCTTGTTCTGATGATTCACGAATGAGCTGATTCCAACGTTCTCAACTTTGCTGATATCATGGAAAGGCTGAGCACTCACGAGGAACAAGAAGAAGAAAAGAGAGATCTCTATGGCACAAGTCACCGAAAAAGTCACGCACTCAAGGTTGTGGCTGAAACTTCTTCAAAAGGCAATGCCGAAGAAGATTTCCATGACCCTTAAACAATCAGCAAGGATCTTGCACTGATCACAAAACGGTTGCAGCACTTCCAAAAGAAAAATCAATTTAAGAGGAAATGATCTAGCAATTCTGGCAGCTCCAAGCCAGTCTTCGTCAAAACCAACTAGAGATTACATCTGCTTCCAGTGCAAAAAGCTGGGACATTTCAACTTGGACTGCCCCCTATGGGAAGCTGAAATTCGTGCTAGTAGTAGGTTTGATCCAGGAAATAGCAACCATGGAAAAGGAAAGAGCAAGAACTATGATTCAGATGACAGGAAGAAAACAAAGAAGTTCTTCAAGAAGAAGGGCAACTCCTTCTCAAAGTCCTCGTTAAGATCTTCTTCACAGAATCCCTCGAAGTCCTCGTCCAACCGCAAGAATACCTCTTGCAAGGCCATGGCTAAGTTTTATAATGCCTTAAATCCTATGTCGAAAACTATGCTAGATACTACTGCAGGAGGAACTATCATGGGTAAGCCCATTGCAGAAGTTAAAAAGTTGCTAGATGAAATGCAAGAAAACAATGCCCAATGGCATGTTGAGAGGGCTACCACCAAGAGAGTTAATGTTGTTGAGGAAAAGAATATGAAGTTAACTGCTAAGATTGATGAACCCATCTCCGTCATGAAAGGTAAAGAAGAGGTAAATGTGAATGCTATTACCGAAGAAGATGTTAATGATGTCAATTTTATTGCTTGTAGTAACTATAATCCCAACTGAAAAATAATGGGTATGCTCCTAGATTACCTTATCCTAATAATAGTGGAGCACCTAATAAGTTTAATGGGATGAACAATGGTAATAGAAATACTCTAGAGAAAACTCTGATTTTTTTATTTCTACTCAAAGTGAGAAAAATGAAATCTTTAAATCTTGAAGAATCATTATAACTTACTTGGTCAATTAAGTTGTAAGATTGCTGGACTCACTAAAGATCTGTAGGCTCTAGATGGAAGAACTAAGAGCATGGAAGCATAGGTGGCTAAAACTTCAGAGAGTCAAACTTCTATTCTAGCCAAGTTTGTAGGTAAACCAGAACCTATACTAGTTGAAGATGTCAAGATGATGAGAGGAAGCGAAGAAAATGCAAAAGAGCTTGCTCAAAGCCATGTGCCAGAATATACTTATACAGTTGCAGATTTCACGAAGATGATAGCAATGAAACACCCACTACCTTAAGTATCAAATGATGAGGTATATAATATCTTTGTCGGTCATGTTGCATCTAAGGTACATGAGTTGGATGATGAAAGAAAGAAGTTATTCAGTAAGTTACCTACTAAACAAGAAGATACCTTTGAGCCTACTATTGAGATTGAGATTAGTTTGAAAAAGTTCAACACTTTGTGTGATCTAGGTGCTAGTGTTTCCACAATCCCTAGGTCTCTCTATGACAGTCTCAGTCTTGGTCCTTTCGTTACAACTGAAGATTCAATATGGCCAATTCTACTTTTACGCAAGCAGTAGGGATTAAGCATGGTGTTATCATTCAAATTAATCATTGCCATGTTATGATTGTTCTTGTTATAGTTGATATACTTGAAGATCCCATTGCTCCTTTAATTCTTGGTAGGACATTTCTTAGGACCATAAAGACTTTTATTAATGTGTTTGAGGGAAATTCAAGATTTGACCTTCCTACAAAGGATCCTTTTATGAGACCTTTCCCCAGGAAAAATAAAATTAAGACATACACCAGAGACGACATTATTGTTACTGTTGGAAGATATGGGCTTGGTGTATTTGTGCCTAAGTGATCATCACTATGGTCGAGCTATCCGGCCAAAAACAAGCACTCCGTCGGAGGTAACCCACGCAAATAAGGTAGAAAAGTAAGTTTTCATTTTTTGTTTCAATAAGAGAGATTTGACATTTATATCGTGGAGGATAAGTTGAGAAAAGTTGTTCTATTGAGGCCTTTGTCATGTGCAAAATTATCGTGTGTCATACTAAAGTTTGAATTTCTAGAAATATGCATATACGCTGTGTTGGAACTAACCTTGCAGGAATCATCGAAAAAGTGAACTTTCATAAGAAATAGGATAAAAGATGGCCTAGCATGAGACCATGGTGGTCGTATGGGCAGTCGTATGTGTCGGCGTTCTGGTAACGGGGGTCCCCAGACTTGCCTGCCTGCGGCCTGCGGCATGGCTCAAAAGGGGGCCCAGCGCGGCCCATCTTCAGCAACACAAACCCAAGACCCTCGCGGGGCGGACGACGTGGAGCTTCCTCAGGCACGACCTCGTCAGGCTGGCTCACGAGGAGGCGGAGAGATCAAGGCGGGGTACCTCACGAGGTGCCCGTGATGCAAGCCATGACGACCGAGGGCGCCAGGCGGGTGCCAGCCCGCGCAGTGTCCTCCTTTCCTCTTTGGTGCAAAGGGGGCAAGCGCAGCCACGGAGTACCGAGGCATCAGGCAAAGGTTGCCATTTCGGTGCAACGAGACCAAGACCAGGAGGACTACGAGACGGAGGTCACCGTGGAGCCCAAGACGGCGTCATCACTAGAGCTTTGCGCAGGCGAAGACTACTTTTGTCAGGATAGCTAGTACTAGCTGTCCCCCTTCAAATTAACCCGCCATTGTTGGCTCCCTTCCCGCTCGATATGTGGGAAGAGGACCAGGGCCCCTATAAATAGGACCAGCCACCCGCTAGACAGACGGGGGAGAGGACGGACGAAGAGAGAGGACCGAGGGCAAAAGAAAGAGAAAGAGAGAGAGAGAGAGAGAGAGAGAGAGAGAGAGAGAAAGGTGACTGAGCTCCTCCCAGCAGTTCATCACCCCAGCCAAGAATAGACCCTCGCGAGGCTGTTCTTCCTTGTATTGTTCATCATCATCAGCCCAAGAGGCAATCCACCACACCACACATTGGAGTAGGGTATTACACCACAACGGTGGCCCGAACCAGTATAAACCCTCTGTCTCTTGTGTTGTTCTTTCCTTAGTTTAGATCCTAGCAAGGCGGAGCGGTGCAGGTAGGTAGGAGACGAAAGCTCCACGCGCACTCCAGTGTTCGAACCTCAAGGGTCTGCCGGAACCCGAAATCCGACATTTGGCGTGCCAGGTAGGGGTGCGCCAGGATTCGTCTTCCACCACCCCGTTCTCCTCCGACCATCACGCCCATGTCTGACGCTCGTCGGGCCCGTGCCAAGCGCCGGGCCGCGCTCGCTTCCCGCGTCGCCCAGACGGCCCCTGTCGGCGGGCGCCTTCGCCGTTCCCTGTCACCTGCCGTCAACACCGCCACCGGCCCGGCGGGGGACGAGCGCCAAGCATCGTCCCAGCATCCATCCGTGCGGCAAGATGGCCGCACCGCAACTCCCTCGCTCGCCCCAGCTGGTTCTTCATCCCGCACGCTCCGCGCGCCCAAGGAGGCTCGAGCTGTACTCATCGCGGCGAACGAGCTCCTGCGCTACCGCCCCGTCGACGACGTCTACGAAGAATGGCTCGACCGCGTCGCCGAGCTCGTCCGCGCCGCAGGGGGCTCTCCTGCGACGTCCGTTCCGCTGCACCGCACCCCGCCCCGCGCGGGCAATGAAGCTCCGGCGGCGCCCCGACCGCCTCCTCCTCAGGAAGGCGCCATGGATCCAAGGTGCGTGGCCCTTGGGCGGAACCCGCTCCGGCAGGCGCCAATGCAGCAAGAGCAGAGCTGTCAAGAAGTCCCTCGCCCGCAAGGAGCTGCCCGGGCGCTCCCTGCTCCAGCACGTCGCGACCATGCTCCTGCTCCCGCGCGTCAAGACCCCGCGCTGCACCCAGCTGCAGCGCGTGGGGACATGCAAGACCAAGCTCCCCGTCATCCAAGGCCTCCCATGGCCACAGCAGGCTGCCATGCCTTCACCGCCAAGCTACGCAGCGTCGCGTGGCCCGGCAAGTTCAAGCCAGACTTGCCTCCTCGCTACGACGGCACGGCTGACCCTGCGGAGTTCCTCCAGCTCGACGAGCTGGGCATCGAAGCTACCAACGGAGACGAGAAGGTCATGGTGAACTAGTTCCCCATGGCACTCAAGGACGGGGCCCGCACCTGGCTCCTGAACCTGGCTCCAGGCACAATCTCCTCCTGGGACGAGATGCGCACCCGCTTCATTGCCAACTTCCAAGGCACTCGCGATCGGCCACCCGTCGTAAGCGACATGCGCCGCATCAAGCAACAGCCCAGGGAGACCCTGCAGAAGTACATCCAGTGCTTCAACAATGCGCGCCTCAAGATTCCAAGGGTGACCGAGGAGGCCATCATCTCGGCCTTCTCCGATGGCGTGCCCGATGTCAAGATGAAGGAGGAGCTGGCGATGCATGAAGACCTGTGCACCTCCTTGGAGCTGTTCAACCTGGCAACCAAGTGCGCCAGGGCCGAGGAAGGGCGTCTCTCCCTCCTCGAGCTGCCTGCCGCAGACCCAGAAGAGAAGAAGCCCAAGACCAAGGATGTGAAGCGCAAGGGGGCTACCGTGCTCGCAGCAGAACCAGACACCAAGCGAGGCAGAGATCAGCCCGAACCTTCCAAGGGCGGCCGGTACTGTGTGTACCACGACCTCCACACCCACAACACCAATGAATGTCAAGAGCTCCAAGCCGTGCGAGAAGGAAGGATCGGCCGTCGCCCTGACCGCAGTGACTGGGGCTACGGCCGAGGAGGAGGAAGGAACGCAAGACGCTGGGAAGACCGTGGCCCACGCCAAGGGTGGCGCGACCAACCTCGCGAGGATCGCTGGAAAGACCCGCCTCGCGAGGGAGGCTGGAGGGATCAGCCTCGCGAGGGGGACTGGAGGGATCAGCCTCGCGAGGATCGCCCGCAAGGCAACGCAGGCCTCCCACCGCTGCCGCTGCAGCCAAGAAGAAACGAAGACCGCCACCAGGATGAGGGGGCTGGGGGCTTCCAAGAGCCGCGCGCGATCGCCTGCATCTTGGGCGGGGCACAAGCCCCAGCCTCCCAGCGCATCTTCAAGCAGTTCGCCCGCGAAGTGAACGCAGTCCTCCCCAGGCTCGAAGCCACGCGCCCTCTCAGGTGGTCGGCGTGCACCATCACGTTCAGCTCGGCAGATCAGCTCAAGTGTGCGGCTACAGCCGGAGTCCTCCCGATGCTTTGTTCCCCAATCATCAGCAACATGGTGGTCACCAAGACCCTCATCGATGGCGGGGCAGGGCTCAACGTCCTGTCCGTGGAAACATTCAACAACCTCCAAGTGCCCTACAGCCAGCTTCAGCCAACCAAGCCTTTCTCTGGTATCACCGACAGCTCCACGGTCCCGATTGGGCAGGTCCGCCACCCTGTCACCTTCGGGGCACGCGACAACTACCGCACCGAGCTCATCGACTTCGACGTCGCTCACATTCGCCTGCCGTATAACGCCATCCTTGGGTACCCAGCACTGGCCAAGTTCATGGCCGTAACTCACCACGGCTACAACGTCCTCAAGATGCCAGGAAGTGGCGGAGTCATCACGGTGCCCTGTGAAGAGAAGGACGCGGTGTGTTCCCTGGAACGAGCCTTTCAGGCCGCGTCACTGGAAGACCCGGATCGTGGAAGCAGGAGGCCTCCCGAGACCGCCCCTAAGAAGAAGACATCGTCCGGCCTGACCACTCAAGAGGCAGGCCCCTCTTGGCCCGCGCCTTCCCAGGGGGAACCTCCTTCCATCGCATAGGAAAGCGCGCCCAGCGCCCTCCTCAGGCAGGGCTCGGGGGCTCTCCCTTGGAGGGCCACCGACCTAGCTAGGGTCACGAGGGAGGCGCTTGGGCACCACATGGAGGCTTGTTTCGAAGCACGTTTCCCTCAAGAAGGGGCAAGGCAAGGAGATCCAGAACCTCAGGAGTTCATCAGCAAGGCCATTCAGGAGCTACAGGAGTCAAGAGTCATGAAAGGCAGCCGCCGCCTACCAGCAGTGGCTCCCCATCCAGGCGAGGATGGTGGGCTGCGCGTTTGCATCGACATACCAGGGCTCAACCGAGTCGCCTCTCTGGAGCGCGTCTGGCCCTCGCGAGTGGGGCGCTGCGGAGGCCCACCCCACAGCTACGTTCGCATGCCTTACAGCCTGTCGAGCGCGGCTGACGCGTACAAGCGCCTCATGAGGGGCATCACGGAGGCATGAGAGGCCAGGCGTTCCGCTGCCCTGGCAGGGATGGAGATGGCCCGTGAGGAGCCGCCAGCGCCTCCAGAGCCTCCCGAGGCCCCTGGGCCTTGGGGCTCGTCAGGATCGGCTCCCGCAGCCCACCGAGCCTGCTACATCAACGCTCCTTCGTGCTCAACATCATCAGGTGACACCTTTCTAGTTTTACTTCCAGCTGGGAGCGCCCCCCAGGGCTACATTATTCCCAGGCCGCGTGGGTCCGTCCCTGCGGCGTGTATCCCTTTTTTATTCCATGTTGTTAGCTTACCTTGTTGGGGGCGCCCCTCAGGCTGCATGATCCCCAAGTCGCTCGGGCCTGACCTAGTGATGTCCGCATTCCTAGCATTTATTTGAACGAATCCACTCCTTCGCGGCTAATGTGTTTTACCTAGTTGCCTGCTCAGCTGACGCCAACTAACGGAGCTGCTCCCAAATGGCACGACGCTTGCGCATGGGTCCGTCCCTGCAACACCGACAAACGTGGATGGCTGAGCTCTGGCCGCGGCAGCCCCGCACAGCTTCACCTCATCAAGCCTTCAGTGCCTCACTACCCCTCAGAAGCAACCAACGGCTGACTGTCAATTGTCATGGCAACCCCTTGTTTTTTCTATGGTGGACCTGCAGGACCTCCTGAAGGAGCTGCGTCAGGGAAGGCCCTTGCGGTGTCTCTTTCACCCTCGTCCGCGCGAACCGCTTGCACGTTAAAGGGGGGGTGCCCGAGCATCGCGACTCAGGGCTCCTACCGGCTCTCCAGCCCTCACCCTCTGGCCTTGACCACGGCATCGCGACCTGGCATACCAGCGACGGCTGAGACCCGCTCGAGGGCCGGGACCCGAGGACGTAGAGCAGAAATGGGAACAAAGGCGAGAGGGGAGAGACACGCGAGGACCTCGCCGAGCAACCTCGCGCCTGCCGAAGCACGGACCCGGCGACACACCAGAGAGCGGCCCCTGATCCTCGAGATAAGTCATCACCCGGAAGCGCCAGCTACCGTGGCACCATCCCCACACCTAATGCCATCCCGTGTTAGCGACGCCACTCTCCTTTCTCACCAAACGATGGCTGCTTGGGCGCCAAAGGGGACCTCCTGAGGATCGCGACTCAGGGGCTCTTACCGGACTCCGGGTCGCTCACCTCCTGGCCTTGACCATGACATCGCGACCTGGCATACCAGCGACGGCTGAAGCCGCCTTGGGACTAGGACCTGTCGGCGCAGAGCACCAAGCCCTCATGAGGTTCGAAAGGGAGGACTGAGCTAAGACGGAATGAGCAACTCACACAATTCTACGACAGGGGTTATATTAACAAAACATGATCACATGCACCTTACAAGCCCCCACGGGACGCATTTTTGATTCCTCGTAGGGAACAGATCCTAAAGGGACACAAACTACGCGTGTCCCAGCAAAAGACGCCATCATCAACAGTGGGCCGTCAAGCACCGACGCCAACCCCATCCAGATCAGGGTCGGCGGCGGCCTGACGAGCCCGCCCTGCTCCAGGAGCGGCGCCGGCTCAGGGGCTCGTAGCTATCGTCGCTCGTCTCCGGAGTCATGAAGAGCTCGCCGGAGTCGCTGGAACCTCCGACGCCTCCACCACCTGGGGAGCCGCCAAGGGAGCGGTTGGCGGGCCCAGTCCTCGTCGCGGCAGGGTCCTGGCCACCTTCCCCGGGGCAGCACTCCAGCCAGCGCCCGCTCGCATCAAAGACCTTGAAGAGCATCACCGAAGCACCATCGTAATCCAAGTGGACCGCGAAGACGCCCCTTACCCTGCAAACCCGGGCGATCTCTCTCCAGCCCCGAGTCATGTAGACCTCGCCCGGGACAACGACCGCGACCTCTGCCTCGGTCGCGAGGGTGCTGCAGCCGGTGTGCTGCAGCTAGAGCTCCAGGGGCTCCCCATGCGGGATGATGGAGGCGAAGAAGGGAGGAAGGCGGATCCACGACTGAAGAGGAATGGCGACGTGAAGCACGAACTCTCGGGAGGAGCCCTCGGTGTGGACCCTAGGAGGGACGACCCACACCTTCGTGACCCGCCGATGCCGACGGCGGCACCGCCCGTGGCGGTCAGCATCAGCTCCTTCAGGGCCCTCGACGTGGGCGAACAATGGAAGCGGGAACCCCGGCGGTGCCCGCTCGCACAAAGGCCTCGACACCACCTGAAGGGCCCCCTCGTCCGAGCCATGGGGGGCGAGCCGTTTCTTCGGTGGGAGTGGGTCTGGTTCCTCTCGGGGAGCCTTTCCCTTCTCTGCCATCGAGAACCGGCGGATCGGAGCCATCGCAGCAAGACGGAGCAAGGATCGGGAAGAAGGAGAAGCAAGGAGGGATGGACTGGAAGGGCGCACGCTGTTCCGTACTTATGGCCGGCGGAGGCCAACCGCCTACCTCCACGATCGCAGGTAATCATGACCCACTTTTCATGCAGGGACTTGTCCAATCCGTGCAGTTGCCAAGGCGCCATGGGGAAGTGGAGGCGCCCACGTCCAATCAACCGCCACGCGGCGCCCAAGGCTGCAGACTGTTAGGGCCCGTGACGCTTCGCTCTTGCCCTTCCGCCTCCCTGCACGACCAAGTCCTGGCGCGCCTTGGGCCCGGGGGCTACTGTCGGCGTTCTGGGAACGGGGATCCCCAGACTTGCCTGCTTGTGGCCTGCGGCGTGGCTCAAAAGGGGCCCCAGCGCGGCCCATCTTCATCAACACAAACCCAAGACCGTCGCGAGGGGCCAAGCCTCGCGGGGTGGACGACGCGGAGCTTCCTCAGGCACGGCCTCGTCAGGCTGGCTCACGAGGAGGCGGAGAGATCAAGGCGGGTTACCTCACGAGGTGCCCATGATGCAAGCCATGACGACCGAGGGCGCCAGGCGGGTGCCAGCCCGCGCAGTGTCCTCCTTTCCTCTTTGGTGCAAAGGGGGCAAGCGCAGCCACGGAGTACCGAGGCATCAGGCAAAGGTTGCCATTTCGGTGCAACGAGACCAAGACCAGGAGGACTACGAGATGGAGGTCACCGTGGAGCCCAAGACGGCGTCATCACCAGAGCTTTGCGCAGGCGAAGACTACTTTTGTCAGGATAGCTAGTACTAGCTGTCCCCCTTCAAATTAGCCCGCCATTGTTGGCTCCCTTACCGCTCGATATGTGGGAAGAGGACCAGGGCCCCTATAAATAGGACCAGCCACCCGCTAGACAGAGGGGGGAGAGGACGGACGGAGAGAGAGGACCGAGGGCAAAAGAAAGAGAAAGAGAGAGAGAGAGAGAGAGAGAGAGAGAGAAAGGTGACTGAGCTCCTCCCAGCAGTTCATCGCCCCAACCAAGAACAGACCCTCGCGAGGTTGTTCTTCCTTGTATTGTTCATCATCATCAGCCCAAGAGGCAATCCACCACACCACACACTGGAGTAGGGTATTACACCACAACGGTGGCCCGAACCAGTATAAACCCTGTGTCTCTTGTGTTGTTCTTTCCTTAGTTTAGATCCTAGCAAGGCGGAGGGGTGCAGGTAGGTAGGAGACGAAAGCTCCACGCGCACTCCAGTGTTCGAACCTCAAGGGTCTGCCGGAACCCGAAATCCGACAGTATGGTGCGTGGGTGGCACCAACGGAAATCAACTAGAGGCAATAGAGTCATCGGCAACGTATCATATGAGCAAAGCCGCTCATATGGATAGTCATATGAAGATTCGACAGGAATAGAGAAGAAGTCCAAAGCAAACAATGGCATCCCATATGAGCATCAACACTAGTATGGATGCTCGTATGACACCTTCAACCAGAAGATTAAATCAACAGAACAAAAGACGAAATTCTATATGAGTGTGCCTTCTGACATGACTGGTCGTATGAGGTAAGCATATACACAACTATGGCTTTAGTGTGAATGATGACATTCCATACAAGTGTTTGCGCTCGTATGAGTGCTCGTATGACACCCTCGAGGCCACAAGGATCCCGAGGCAAGAGGTAATTCACCCCCAACTCACCTAGTTCTTCTTCCTCCTCCTCCAAATCCTAACATAACTTTGCCCGATCTCCCTACTCGTTCGATTTCAGTTCAAACCCTTCCGCTTCGATTTGCGATATGTTTCTCCTTCGATCCCCAACTTATTTCTCGTAAATCCATGTTCCATGTACCTAGCATTTCCATGTTCAGGGTGTGCATACTTTTGATCCAAATTTTGATTTTTGTTTGCATTAGTTGATGTTCTTAGAGGAGTATGATGTTGTAATTGATGTAGGAACACTATTATATCATTCTACTGGACTGAAAATTTATTTTATAGAGATGTTTACAAGGAGGTCCACATGTGTCACTCGCGGTGATGCACCGGGCTCATCTACGAATGCCACACAAAGGCAACTCGTTTTCACGTAGGGGTCATCTTCATCGACCGTGAGACCATGAAGAAGTACAAGAAGCTTCACACAAGGAAGGTGAAGGCTACCAAGTGATCTTGCGAGGCCACAATAGCCAAGTTGGGCATCCGTAACGATTTCAAATTATTATGTGATAATGTCAGGTTGCATCATTTTGTTTACCAGGAATGTGAGACATATGAACGATTGTTTCTTGAGTTTCCTAGTACTCTCGCGCATAATGTTGGTATTTGCCAAATGTTGATGAGGAAGAATGGATAACTTTCCACCTCATGGACCAAGACTTCAACATCACTCTAGATGAGTGTTGTAATTAGTCTGGCTTTACCAACAACCATGATGTCATCTATCATGTTTACGATTTTCTTGAACCACACTCGAGGCAATCCTTCTATCCGATGAGTCACCATGGTACAAAGGGCCAATTCCAAACAACGTTGTTAGAACAAGTTGATGAAAGCAGAACTCGCCACCGACGAAGAAGAGGAGCATCCCCAAGATGAGCAACCACAAGAAGCATACACCTCCTACATGGATATTTATAGTATTCAAGGCTCCATCAATAATATGAGCAACCTCGCTGAGTCCCTACAAAGCATGTTTGTCTACATGAGCACCAGCTTCTCCATCTAGAGCCAAGGATGGGCTCCTAACGATGCCGCCACCACAATGATCTCACCGGTTTGGGGTTGCAAAAGCTTAAACTTGGGGAAGGTCACTACCATGTCTACATCAAGATGTGGCGGTGTTATTTTCGATAAGATGTAATGAGGTTGTACTTCAGCTCGTTGAGCTTGAAACACTCGTGTTGGTTTGTTCCAACACTTCGCTTTTTATTTGCTTTCATTTTTCTTTTTGCCGTTTGTGATTTTTTGTACTCAAAGTTAGCTTTCAAAAATCCAAAAAACCAAAAATACAATAAGTTTTGCTTTGTTATTTTTTTCCTTTGGATGTTGTTTGCATTCTTGTTTATAATTCAGAGGAGTTGATATATGCCTAACAACAAGGAATGCAATCTTAAGGAAGAGAAGTGTGTACATTCATGGTCGTGAGGGTATGTCCTATGACTCTTGTCTTTTGCGCTTGAATTACTTTGATGTGTTGAAGTGGGAGTGAGTCTTGATAGTTAAAAGAAAGGTTTTGTTCTAGTAGATGAAATAATTTTGTAGCCTTTCTTCTGTTTAATCTAGATAACCAAGACTTGTCATGGGATTGTTTTTGAAAATAAAGTCATGTTAAGAAGGAATAACCATGCACAAGAGAAAGTCTTCAGAGACTTGGGTGTTGAGGAATTTGTAGACAACATGTTGTTAGAGATACTCAACCCCGTACTGTTAATTTTAATATACTCAATAGCACTTGTGGATTAGGTTGTCTACAGGAACCTAGTCGAAAGGTGAAAGAGATTATGCCAAAAATATCTTTTGTATTTCTTGCATGGTGCTTCAACTTCTCGCTGGTGCTATGGCCTTGCTACTTTATCCACATATACGTGTGTAAATCTGGCTTTGACACCTTTCCTGATGTTATGCTGAGAACTCCTCTGGCCAATAGACGATCCACCAGAGTTTTGGCTACGAGTTTGTTACCATACGTAGTGGCAAAACTACATCAAATGTTATTCAACTTTCTCTTGAATGTGTGTATATGTGGTAAATAACGGGTACTGACCGCAAGAACTCGAGAGAGATAACATATTGGTCCATAGTACCCAAAGTTAAGGCATTGTGAAACCTTATGCATGATCACTTATTTGGCATAATCCCGTCACGTGACAACAACAATTTCAGCAAACAATGATTGAAACAAAGTGCTTGAGAGCCTTGATGATGAGTCACTCGTGGGTGTGTTAGAGAGTTACTCTAGAATCATGTTGTATTTACATACCTTTCACTCCCTAATTTATGTTTTCATTGCTCAAATAAATAAAACATGTTCCATGCATTCCCGGCAAGTAAGTGTTAACTAGAGGAAATAGAATTAAGTGCTACCATGTTATTTTATCTAGCTAAGCAATGAATATATATTGACCATCTTTGCTTCACTAACACTTGCATAATAACCATGCCACCGCTACAGCTATACTAAGTTTTCAGGTTAAGAAGTGGAGGGCTATCCAGGCATGCCGATTGTAAGTGAACCAAAACCTTCTTGTTATTTTGGTTTAGACAATTGAGTTCCTTATGATTCAGAATTCTTTTTATGTTGCTTGAGGACGATCATTGTCACTTTGGGGTATAGGGTTTGTAACAATAATAGGTGCATACATCTTGTAGACACGATCAAGAACACAAATATATTCATGAAAGCATAATAGGTTCAGATCTGAAATCATGGCACTCGGGCCCTAGTGACAAGCATTAAGCATAGCAAAGTCATAACAGCATCAATCTTAGAATATAGTGGATACTAGGGATGAAGCCCTAACAAATATGACAACGATTACATAAGAAATCTCATCCAAATCCCATCTACCTCCATATGCCTATAGAATATTACACACACATGGATTTGAGCATCATGAAATTATTGATGGAGAAGGGTTGGTGATGACGGTGATGATGAATCCCTCTCTTCGGAGCCAGAAACGGACTCTAGATTAGGGCTCCCGACGAAGAACAGGAGGTGACGGTGGCTCCATATCGTAAAATGTGATGAAATTTTTCTGTGAATATTTCTGGAGGATATGTGAATTTATAGCGCTAAAGTCAGGTCAAGGTGGTGGCCAGGGCCCCCACATGGGCAGGTGGCGCGCCCTGGGAGTTGGTCATGCTACCTGGCCGTGTGGCGTCCTAGTGCCCCCTTCGGTACTTCCTTGCTCCAAAAATCTTTATTTATTCCAAAATAAAGTTCCAAAAAATCCCGTCCAATTTCAAGCACTTCTATTTCTGCACAAAAACAACATCATGATAGTTATGATGAAAACAACGTCAGTTCAGGTTAGTTTCATTCAATTCATGCAAATTTGAGGCTAAAACAATAACTCAAGTGTTTGGAAAAGTAGATGTGTTGGAGACGTATCATCGAACACCCTCGCCCTCCTCCTTCCGCCTGCACCTCTCTCCCGGCATTCCAGGGCTCCTAGCAACCCTCCTTTGGTTGCTCATGCCTCTCCCCTCCCCACATATGCGGGTGTCCATGCTATGAAGGTGGTCGACGAAAGTGGCGGGTTGTAGAGGTGGATGAAGGCGACGCACCAACAACGCTTGGCCGAGGAGTGGCAGTGGGGCGGGGTTGGGCCACGGTAGTGTGACCACGGGACCTAGAATTTTCCTCTCCCCAAGAACTATATGTATAGCATGGTCTCTATATTGATTCTAGGTGGATGTCTTTAGAGGAGTCGCAAAAAAGGTTATGAATAGAGTGGTTTTATGTCTATTTAGCAGTTTTTAGAGGGTATGGTAAAGGTTTTTTGGGGGGGCGTGTAGTTCTATTTTTTGTGAAAATGATCTACATATATTTGTAAAGGTTCACTACAAACACAAAGCATGATAACCCTCAAGTATAGGGGATCGCAACAGCTTTCGAGGGTAGAGTATTCAACCCAAATTTATTGATTCGACTCAAGGGGAGCCAAAGAATATTCTCAAGTATTAGCAGCTGAGTTGTCAATTCAACCACACCTGGAAACTTAGTATCTGCAGCAAAGTGTTTAGTAGCAAAGTAATATGATAGTGGTGATAGCAGCAACAAAAGTAAAGACATCAAAAGTAATGTTTTTGGTATTTTGTAGTGATTGTAACAGTAGCAGCGGAAAAGTAAATAAGCGTAAACCAGTATATGGAAAACTCGTAGGCACCGGATCAGCGATGGTTAATTATGCCGGATGCGGTTCATCATGTAACAGTCATAACATAGGGTGACACAGAACTAGCTCCAGTTCATCAATGTAATGTAGCCATGTATTCCGTATATAGTCATACGTGCTTATGGAAAAGAACTTGCATGCCATCTTTTGTCCTACCCTCCCGTGGCAGCGGGGTCCAATTGGAAACTTAGGGATATTAAGGCCTCCTTTTAATAGAGAACCGGAACAAAGCATTAGCACATAGTGAATACATGAACTCCGCAAACTATGGTCATCACCGGGAGTGGTCCCGATTATTGTCACTTCAGGGTTGCCGGATCATAACACATAGTAGGTGACTATAGACTTGCAAGATAGGATCTAGAACTCACATATATTCATGAAAACATAATAGTTTCTGATCTGAAATCATGGCACTCGGGCCCTAGTGACAAGCATTAAGCATAGCAAAGTCATAGCAACATTAATCTTAGAACATAATGGATACTAGGGATCAAACCCTAACAAAACTAACTCGATTACATGATAAATCTCATCCAACCCATCACCGTCCAGCAAGCCTACGATGGAATTACTCACGCACGGCGGTGAGCATCATGAAATTGGTGATGGAGGATGGTTGATGATGACGACGGTGATGAATCCCCCTCTCCGGAGCCCCAAACAGAATCCAGATCAGCCCTCCCGAGATGTCTTAGGGCTTGGCGGTGGCTCCGTATCGTAAAACGCGATGATTTCTTCTCTCTTAATTTTTTCTCTCTGAAAGCAAATATATAGAGTTGGAGTTGGCGTCGGAGGGTTTCCAGGGGGCCCACGAGGTAGGGGGGCGCGCCCTAGGGGGGGGGGCGCCCGCCACCCTCGTGGAAAGGGTGTGGGCCCCCTGGTCTTCATATTTGCCGAGTATTTTTTATTGTTTTTTCTAAGACCTCCCGTGGATTTTCAGGTCATTCCGAGAACATTTGTTTTCTGCACATAAAACAACATCATGGTAATTCTGCTGAAAACAACGTCAGTCGGGGATAGTTCCATTCAAATCATACAAGATAGAGTCCAAAACAAGGGCAAAAGTGTTTGGAAAAGTAGATACGACGGAGACGTATCAACTCCCCCAAGCTTAAACCCTTTCTTGTCATCAAGCAATTCAGTTGACAAACTGAAAGAAAGAAAGAAAAACTTTTACAAACTCTGTTTGCTCTTGTTATTGTAACTATGTCAAGCCAGCATTCAAGTTTTCAGCATAGATCATAACTAACCACATTTGCAATAATTCTCAGGTCTCATAATTACTCATATCAATAGCATAATCAACTAGCAAGCCATAATAATAAATCTTGGATGACAACACTTTATAAAAACAATCATAATATGATATAACAAGATGTATCTCGCTAGCCCTTTCTGAGACCGCAAAACATAAATGCAGAGCACCTTTAAAGATCAAGGACTGACTAGACATTGTAATTCATGGTAAAAGAGATCCAATCATAGTCATACCCAACATAAATTAATATTGATGAATGAAAATGACAGTTGTGCTCTCCAGCTAGTGCTTTTTAATAAGAGGGTGATGACTCAACATAAAAGTAAATGGATAAGCCCTTCGCAGAGGGAAGCAGGGATTTGTAGAGGTGCCAGAGCTCGGTTTTGAAATAGAGATAAATTGTATTTTGAGCGGTATACTTCCATTGTCAACGTAGCAACTAAGAGATGGAGATATCTTCCATGCTAAGCACATTATAGGCGGTTCCCAAACAGAATGGTAAAGTTTATACTCCCCCTCCACCAACAAGCATCAATCCATGGCTTGCTCGAAACAACGAGTGCCTCCAACATACATCAGGTCCCAGGGGGAGTTTTGTTTGCAATTATTTTGATTTAGTTTGCATAAAGCATGGGACTGGGTATCCCGGTGACCAGCCATTTTCTCGTGAGTGAGGAGCGGAGTCCACTCCTCTTGAGAATAACCCGCCTAACACGGAAGATAAGGACATCCTTTGTTGATACATGAGCTATTCGAGCATACAAAACATAATGTTTATTTGAAGGTATAGAGTTTGGCACATACAAATTTACTTGGAACAACAGGTAGATACCGCATATAGGAAGGTATGGTGGACTCATCTGGAACAACTTTGGGGTTTAAGGGATTGGATGCACAAGCAGTATTCCCGCTTAGTACAGGTGAAGGCTAGCAAAAGACTGGGAAGCGACCAACTAGAGAGCGACAACAGCCATGTACATGCATTAAAATTAATAAACATTGGATGCAAGCATGAGTAGGATATAATCCACCATGAACATAAATATCGTGAAGGCTATGTTGATTTTGTTTCAACTACATGCGTGAACATGTGCCAAGTCAAGTCACTTAAATCATTCAAAGGAGGATACCACCCCATGATACCACATCATAACCATCTTAATAGCATGCTGGCACACAAGGTAAATCATTATAACTCATAGCTAATCAAGCATGGCACAAGTAACTCTAATCTCTAATTGTCATTGCATGTTTATTCATAATAAGCTGAATCAAGAACGCGGGACTCATCATATTTACAAAAACAAAAGAGGTCGAGTTCATACCAGCTTTTCTCATCTCAGTCATTCCATCATATATCATCATAATTGCCTTTCACTTGCACGACTGAACGGTGTGAATAATAATAAGAGTGCATGTGCATTGGACTAAGCTGGAATCTGCGAGCATTCAATAAACAGGAGAAGACAAGGCAATATGGGCTCTTGGGTTAAATCAAACAATAATGCATATAAGAGCCACTTCAATAATTTAATTATGGTCTTCTCCTACTGACCCCCAAAGAAAAGAAAAGAAATAAAACTATTTACATGGGAAAGCTCCCAACAAGTAAAAGAAGAATTGGAAATATTTTTGGCTTTTCTTTTTAATTATTACTACTACAACAGCAAAATAATACTACTACTAATTTTTTTGGTTTTTCTTAAGGTTTAACAATCACACAAGAAGAAAGTAGGAAAAAGGAAATAAACTAGCATGGATATTACAGTGAAAAAGTATGAGCACCGACATCTAGCAATGAGTGTGTGAACATAAATGTAATGTCGGTGAGAAATACGTACTCCCCCAAGCTTAGGCTTTTGGCCTAAGTTGGTCTATGGCCACGACTGGCCTGGCGGATGTCCATAATAATAGTTGTTGGGGTCGTACTGTGACGAGGAGGAATAGTTGGGATCATACTGATGTACAACGGTTATCGCCCGCTGAGCTGCAGCGTGGAGTCGAGCCGCCTCTGCTCTCCTCTCGTACTCTTCTACCTCCTCTCTGGTAATAACATATCTTCCTTTTGCCTGTGAATCAAAGAAGGCAGGAGCAGGGAGAGTAATACGGAAAACACGTCGTTTATAAAAAATTAAGCGGTATAAGAGAGGTGATTCAGACCTCTCGACAAACTGGTGCGAGGCCATAGTGTCATAATCTAAATATGCAGGGGGCAGCTCCATATCACCCTCACGAATGTCTATTTCAAGAAAATGAGCTAAGCGAGTTGCATAAATTCCTCCAAAGAAATATCCATTATGTCTATTATGATGCAACCTATGAGCTACACTGGCTCCCATATGATAAGATTGGTCTCCTAACACAGCACTCCTAAGAATGCTGAGATTAGGGACACACATGTGACATGCTTCATCCTTAGCATTTATGCATCTACCGATGAAAAGAGAAAAATAATGTATAGCAGGAAAGTGAATGCTCCCTATGGTAGCCTGCGTTATATCTCTGGATTCCCCCACAGTTATACTAGCAAGAAAGTTTCTAAATTCAGATTTAGGGGGATCCCTAATACTGCCCCATGATGGAAGTTCACAAACAGAAGTGAAATCCTCTAGGTCCATGGTATAAGATTTGTCATAAAGATCAAACATGACTGAAGGAGAATTAAGTGAAGATGAATACTCAAACCTCCTCACAAATGAACTTGTGAGATCATGATACTGGGGCATTTGTTAGCCTCAAAATCCTCAAGACCAGCATTGCGCAAATATGCTTTGAATTATTCTTTAATTCCCGCACAGTCCATAAAATTTTCCGACGGCCATTCGCAAGGCCGTACTGGAGCGTCTCTTGGTGGATCCTCGTCAGCATCGCGCAAAGCAATCCTGGGTCCTTGCTTCTTAGAGGAACCACCTTGGAACATCTTCCTAAGCATAATGTCTTTCTCTGAAAAATTCTGAAATTTTTAGTAACTTCAAAATAAAAGTAAACCAAACTCAATAAAACTGATAGCAACTACTCCTACAAGTGCCTAGAGGCTATATCAAGCATTAGAACTACTTAGAACCATATAAATTTGACATGCAAGCTCAAGAACATGGTCACCTATGCAGCACAAATTTGCAAAGAATAAAGCACTAGAACAAAAACTAATTGGACCAATGGAGGAGTCACATACCAAGGAACAATCTCCCCAAGCAGTTTTGCGAGAGGTGCTTTGAGCAAGGAGATCGAAAATCACATCAAAAGTGGCTGGAACTCGTGCTTGAGTTGGTTTTTCAGGTCTGTGTGAGACAGAGGAAGAAGATGGGTGCTGGAATAAGTGGAGGAGGGCCACCATGGGCCCACGAGGCAGGGGGCGCGCCCTATAGGGGGGGCGCGCCCACCACCCTCGTGGCCAGGTGGCAGCTCCTCCTGCGGTGATTTTTGCACAGTAAATCCTCAAATATTCTCGAAAAAATCATATTAAATTGGCATGGCATTCTGAGGACTTTTATTTTCGGGATATTTTTATATTGCACGGATAATCAGATAACAGGCAGAAAAATACTATTTTTACTTTATTTAATATGAATAACAGAAAATATAGAGAGGGTACAGAAGTTTGTGCTTCTAGTTTCATCCTTCTCATGCTCGTCAAAAAGAATCCACTAACAAGGTTGATCAAGTCTTGTTAACAAACTCATTCCGATAATCATGAAGCCGGAGAAATTTTGAATAACACTAAGTTACCTCAACGAGGATATGCACATCCCCAATAATAAGAATATCATATTTCTTCTTGGCACTAGGAAGAGGAAATTCAAAACCTCCAAATATAATCGATGGAATTTTTCCAATAGAGTTGATACTATGAACTTGAGGTTGTTTCCTCGGAAAGTGTACCGTATGCTCATTACCATTAACATGAAAAGTGACATTGCCTTTGTTGCAATCAATAATAGCCCCTGCAGTATTAAGAAAAGGTCTTCCAAGAATAATAGACATACTATCATCCTCGGGAATATCAAGAATAACAAAGTCCGTTAAAATAGTAACGTTTGCAACCACAACAGGCACATCCTCACAAATACCGACAGGTATAGCAGTTGATTTATCAGCCATTTGCAAAGATATTTCAGTAGGTGACAGCTTATTCAAGTCAAGTCTACGATATAAAGAGAGAGGCATAACACTAACACCGGCTCCAAGATCACATAAAGCAGTTTTAATATAATTTATTTTAATGGAGCAAGGTATAGTAGGTACTCTGGGATATCCAAGTTTCTTTGGTGTTCCACCCTTAAAAGTATAATTAGCAAGCATGGTGGAAATTTCAGCTTCCGGTATCTTTCTTTTATTAGTAATGATATCTTTCATATATTTAGCATAAGGATTTGTTTTGAGCACATCAGTTAATCACATACGCGAAAAGATAGGCCTAATCATTTCAGCAAAGCGCTCAAAATCCTCATCATCCTTTTTCGTGGATGGTTTTGGAGGAAAAGGCATGGGTTTCTGAAACCAAGGTTCTCTTTCTTTACCATGTTTCCTAGGAACAAAGTCTCTTTTATCATAATGTTGATTATTTGATTGTGGGTTATCAAGATCAACAGCAAGTTCAATTTCTACATCATTATCATTACTAGGTTGAGCATCATCATGAGTATCAGCATTAATATTTTCATTAGGTTCATGTTCATTACCAGATTGTGTTTTAGCATCAGACATAGATATATCATTTGGATTATCAGGTGGTTCAGTAATAGGTTCACTAGAAGTTTGCACAGTTCTATCATTTTTCTTTTTCTTCTTTTTGGAAGAACTAGGAACATCAATATTATTTCTCTGAGAATCTTGCTCAATTCTCTTAGGGTGGCCTTCAGGATACAAAGGTTCCTGAGTCATTCTACCAGTTCTAGTAGCCACTCTAACAGCATAATCATTTTTCTTACTATTCATTTCATCAAGCACTTCTTTTTGAGCCTTAAGTACTTGTTCTACTTCAGTGGTGACCATGGAAGCATGTTTGCTAATAAGTTTAAGTTCACCTTTAATATCAGCCATATAATCACCGAAGTGTCTAATCATATAAGCATTTTATTTTAATTGTCTACCAAAATAAGCATCGAAGTCATCTTGCTTATACATAAAGTTATCAAACTCATCCAAGCACTGACTAGCAATTTTAGTAGGAGGAACTTCAGCTTTATCATATCTATAGAGAGAATTTACCTTTACTACCTATGTCGGGATATCGGGATCGGGAGGTTCTTCAGTAAATAAATGATTGAGATCATATGTTTCTTCAACAGGCGGTGAATTAAGACCATGTATTTATTCAATAGGAGGTAAATTCTTAACATCTGCATCTTTAATACCTTTTTCTTTCATAGATTTCTTTGCCTCTTGCATATCTTCGGGACTGAGAAATAGAACACCTCTTTTCTTCGGAGTTGGTTTAGGAATAGGCTCAGTAATTGGAGCAGGAGTTGGCTCAGGAGCTGGCTCAGGAAGTGCCCAATTATTTTCATTTGTCAACATATTATTCAATAGAATTTTAGCTTCATCCGGTGTTCTTTCCCTGAAAAGAGAACCAGCACAACTATCCAGGTAATCTCTGGAAGCATCGGTTAGTCCATTATAAAAGATATCAAGTATTTCGGGTTTCTTAAGAGGATGATCAGGCAAAGCATTAAGTAACTTGAGAAGCCTCCCCCAAGCTTGTGGGAGACTCTCTTCTTTAATTTGCACAAAGTTGTATATTTCCCTTAAAGCAGCTTGTTTCTTATGAGCAGGGAAATATTTAGCAGAGAAGTAATAAATCATATCCTGGGGACTACGCACACAACCAGGATGAAGAAAATTAAACCATATCTTAGCATCACCCTTTAATGAGAACGGAAATATTTTGAGTAAATAGAGGTAACGTGGTCTCTCATTACTAGTGAACAGGGCAGCTATATCATTTAACTTAGTAAGATGTGCCACAACTGTTTCAGATTCATAGCCATAAAATGGATCAGATTCAACCAAAGTAATTATATCAGGATCAACAGAGAATTCGTAATCTTTATCAGGAACACATATAGGTGAAGTAGGAAAAGCAGGGTCAGGTCTCATTCTATCTCTAAGTGATTCTTTGTTCCATTTAATTAATAATCTCTTAAGCTCATATCTATCTTTGCAAGCGAAAATAGCAGCACAAGATTCTCTATCAAAAAGATAACCTTTAGGAATAACAGGCATGTTTTCATCATCACTATCATCATCGTATTCAGATTCAATAATTTCTTTTTCTCTAGCCCTAGCAATTTGTTCATCAAGAAATTCACCAATGGGCATAGTAGTATCAAACATAGAAGCAGTTTCATCATAAGTATCATGCATAGCAGAAGTGGCATCATCAATAACATGCGACATATCAGAACGAATAGCAGAAGCAGGCGTAGGTGTCGCAAACTTACTCATAACAGAAGGTGAATCAAGTGCAGAGCTAGATGGCAGTTCCTTACCTCCCCTCGTAGTTGAGGGATAGATCTTGGTTTTTGGATCTCTCAAGTTATCCATAGTGTCCAGCAGATATAAATCCCAAGTGACTCAAAGAATAGAGCTATGCTCCCCGGCAATGGCGCCAAAAATTTGTCTTGATAACCCTCAAGTATAGAGGATCGCAACAGCTTTCGAGGGTAGAGTATTCAACCCAAATTTATTGATTCGACACAAGGGGAGCCAAAGAATATTCTCAAGTATTAGTAGTTGAGTTGTCAATTCAACCACACCTGGAAACTTAGTATCTGCAGCAAAGTGTTTAGTAGCAAAGTAATATGATAGTGGTGGTAGCGGCAACAAAAGTAAAGACAGCAAAAGTAATGTTTTTGGTATTTTGTAGTGATTGTAACAGTAGCAGCGGAAAAGTAAATAAGCGTAAACTAGTATATGGAAAACTCGTAGGCACCGAATCAGCGATGGATAATTATGCCGGATGCGGTTCATCATGTAACAGTCATAACATAGGGTGACACAGAACTAGCTCCAGTTCATCAATGTAATGTAGCCATGTATTCCGTATATAGTCATACATGCTTATGGAAAAGAACTTGCATGACATCTTTTGTCCTACCCTCCCGTGGCAGCGGGGTCCTGTTGGAAACTTAGGGATATTAAGGCCTCCTTTTAATAGAGAACCGGAACAAAGCATTAGCACATAGTGAATACATGAACTCCTCAAACTATGGTCATCACCGGGAGTGGTCCCGATTGTTGTCACTTCGGGGTTGCCGGATCATAACACATAATAGGTGACTATAGACTTGCAAGATAGGATCTAGAACTCACATATATTCATGAAAACATAATAGGTTCAGATCTGAAATCATGGCACTCGGGCCCTAGTGACAAGCATTAAGCATAGCAAAGTCATAGCAACATCAATCTCAGAACATAATGGATACTAGGGATCCAACCCTAACAAAACTAACACGATTACATGATAAATCTCATCCAACCCATCACCGTCCAACAAGCCTACGATGGAATTACTCATGCACGGCGGTGAGCATCATGAAATTGGTGATGGAGGATGGTTGATGATGATGACGGCGATGAATCCCCCTCTCCAGAGCCCCGAACGGACTCCGGATCAGCCCTCCCGAGAGGTTTTAGGGCTTGGCGGCGGCTCCGTATCGTAAAACGCGATGATTTCTTCTCTCTTATTTTTTTCTCCGAAAGCAAATATATAGAGTTGGAGTTGGCGTCAGAGGGTTTCCAGGGGGCCCACGAGAATATTTGTTTTCTGCACATAAAACAACATCATGGTAATTCTGCTGAAAACAGCGTCAGTCCGGGTTAGTTCCATTCAAATCATAGAAGATAGAGTCCAAAACAAGGGCAAAAGTGTTTGGAAAAGTTGATACGACGGAGACGTGTCAAAGCACCGCAAGTGTAATAAACATTACATCGAGATCTAACCATTGAATGACCATTTTCGCCACCGGAACGAGTTGCCGATGCACTGATGTCGTCACTGCCATACCAGAGCTGGCTTGACCTTGTCGATAACAACGGAGAAGTATGCACGCAAGTGCCCTAAGGATCAGTGCTCCAGAGCCACTATTGTCGTCGTGAACCCTTGAATTGATCTGAAGAACTTGATATCAAATATTGTTGTCCAATACGCATGATGAGATACCTCTAATTTCGTCGCTCCAAGGAACTCGCAGGAATCTACGCCAAAGATCTGTCAAATCTAGCCTGATGGATGAACTCGAGGAGGATCGGAACCCAGAAGACGATAGATAAACACCACCATCCACTCGAGCTCGTCCATGCGAATACCAAAACCCTGACATATCTACTAGTCTTAGCGAGGCACCTAGATTTCCCTCCACGACATCAATTACCAGAGAGGAGGCAATCCACGAGCTTGCGGGCGTAGATCGAGGGTGGAAGCTTTTTCCCCAGCCAATCGCCTTGGGAGATGGAAAAGAAAGAGTCGTGAATTCAAGGTCCACTAAAGTTGCTATAAGATATTACTTATTTAATTTTTTATTAATTGATAATAACTCGATATTTTCATAGATTTTAGGCCAACTACAACACTAGACCCCAAATCATCCACGGACGTCCGTTTGGCGCGAAAGTCGGCCCACTGGGAATACCCAAATGGACAAAGTGGCCGAGAGATGTCCATTTTTGTCCGGCCCAACTCTAAACCCGAAGCAAATTCGAGCCACTGATGCGTCTGAAATAGATAGAAGCGGACGCTCTGGTTGCTCTCTTCGTCCGCACGTGTTCGCCCCTGAACCCGAAATTAGCAACCCACTCACAGCCCTGACGACCTCATCAAACTTGTCATTCCCCGTGCCAGTTGTGGACCTCCGCCAGCCGTGACCTGCTCCACCCGCCGCCGCCCGCCATGATGAGCCAAAGTAGAAACATCGCGTACCCGCCCACCGCGACCTACGCTCTACCCGCCGCCCTCCGCAACCTGCACTCCGGCAGGCCGCCCGCCCACCATGATGAGCTAGAGCAGGAATGTCGCGTACCCGGCTGCCGTAGGGCCCTCCTTCCATGAGAAACACTGGAGTGTGGCTGGGACGCGCTGCTCCTCCCCATCTGCAACCACCTCTGCCTCGCCGTCCTCGTCCCAGGCGCGCGCCGGCGTGGGGCAGGGTCGGCCTTGTTGCAACCGCAGACACGGCCCCCGCCGGCGCCACTGAGGGGCAACCGGAGGCAGCTCCTACTCCGAGACCTCCCTATGGAGCGGGGTGAGCTGGTGGTGCTGCGGCGAGCGGGGTAGGCACAACATGGGCGAGCTACAGTACGAGCGAGGCCACCGACATGGGAGAGCTGCACATCGAGTTGTGCGAGCATGGCAGTGCTGCCACGAGCGGGGCGGGCAGCGCTGGCATCGACGAGAGCATGGGGAGTGGGCGAGCACCAGGCGGGGCGGGAGGAGCGCAGGCATTATGCAGCACCGCCCAACTCATACGTTTGGGGGCGACAATAGGACTTGACCTTAGAGCATCTCCAGCCGCGCCTGAGGGAGTCCTGGATTAGGGGGTCCTCGGATAGCCGGACTATATGCTTGGGTCAGACTGTTGGATTATGAAGATACAAGATTGAAGACTTTGTCCCGTGTCCGGGTGGGACTCTCCTTTGCGTGGAAGGCAAGCTTGGCAATTCGGATATGTAGATCTCCTCCCTTGTAACCGACTCTGTGTAACCCTAGCCCCCTCCGGTGTCTATATAAACCGGAGGGTTTAGTCCGTAGGACAACAACAATCGTAACCATAGGCTAGCTTCTAGGGTTTAGCCTCTACGATCTCGTGGTAGATCAACTCTTGTAATACTCATATCATCAAGATCAATCAAGAAGGACGTAGGGTATTACCTCCATCGAGAGGGCCCGAACCTGGGTAAACATTGTGTCCCTGCCTTCTGTTACCATTCGCCTTAGACGCACAGTTCGGGACCCCCTACCCGAGATCCGCCGGTTTTGACACCAACATTGGTGCTTTCATTGAGAGTTCCACTGTGCCGCCACGATAAGGCTTGATGGCTCGTCTTGTTGTCAAGGACAACATTACCTCGGGTGGAGCCCTGGCTGTAGGCCAAACTCTCTGACTGGGCGGCTTCGTCATGACTGCCCCTCCGGCCGTCGCGCCGACGATGACTTCTCGGGTCAACAAAAACAGCCTCCACGTCGGCTCGGTATTCGCCGAAAAGATGGATCCAATAGAGCTCTCTTCCTTGAACGAGCTCTTGGATCGCATCGCCTCCCTGGGAGTTCCTACTGACAATGATCGGATCGGGGTTAAACCCGACCAAAGGGAGATTAACTCTCCGCCGGTCACCCATCAGATAACGGTGGTGGAGGAGCAATGTAGTGATTCTTCCTCTATTCTAAGGACAAACTATGTCCGAATTTCCGAGCTCTCCGAGTCGGATACCTGTCCACAGGAGGACACGGCCCAAGCTTTGAACCTATAATTAGACAGTGGGCCAGGACTATTGGGAAACATCCCGGAGCCCGAAGTGTTAAGCTCGGAAACTCCTCCGCCCCTGGGCCTCAGATCGGGTCAGGGTTCGGACCTAAATCCGCCCACCCACCCAGACTCAAGTGATCTTTCCCACATTAGACAAGAGCCCCAAGAGACAGTACATCACTATTGGGACAGATTCCTCCTTGTAATGAGCAAGGTCAAGGACTATCGCGAGAAAGACACAATTTCATTCTTTCGCAAAAATTGCACGGACAAGGGAATACTCAACGCAATAAGTCGCCGTGACATAGCACACTTCGCTGACTTGGCGGCCATAGTACGGAAGTACTGTGCGATGGAAAGCGCCTGGAAAACCCAAACAAACTTCTAGGACCCTCCAGCTCTCACTAACCCCCCCCCGCCCGAACTAAAAGGGTGTTGAGGGAGTCCTGGATTAGGGGGTATCCGGATAGCCGGATTATATCCCTCGGCCGGACTGTTGGACTATGAAGGTACAACATTGAAGACTTTGTCTCGTGTTCGGATGGGACTCTACTTGGCGTGGAAGGCAAGCTAGGCAATACGGATATGTATATCTCCTCCTTTGTAACCGACCTTGTGTAACCCTAGCTCCCTCCGGTGTCTATATAAACCGGAGGGTTTTAGTCCGTAGGACAACATACAATCATACCATAGGCTAGCTTCTAGGGTTTAGCCTCTTGGTAGATCAACTCTTGTAATACTCATATCATCAAGAATAAATCAAGCAGGACGTAGGGTTTTACCTCCATCAAGAGGGCCCGAACCTGGGTAAAACATCGTGTCCCCTGCCTCCTGTTACCATCCGCCTTAGACGCACAGTTCGGGACCCCCTACCCGAGATCCGCCGGTTTTGACACCGACATTGGTGCTTTCATTGAGAGTTCCTCTGTGACGTCGCCGTAAGGAAGGATGCCTCATCTCGTTGTTAAAAACAACATTACCGCCGGGGGAGCTCTGGCTGTCGGCCAAACTCTCCGGCTAGGCAGTTTCGTCATGACCGCCTGTTCGGCCGCTGCACCGACGATGACTTCTCGGGTCATCAAAAACAGCCTCCACGTCGGCTCGGAATTCGCCGAGCAGATGGATCCAATGGAGCTCTCTCCCTAAACGAACTCTTGGATCGCATCGCCGCCTTGGGAGTCGCTACGGACTATGATCGGATTGGGCTTAAACCTGATCGAAGGGAGATTAACTCTCCACCGGTCACCCATCATGTTGCGGTGGTGGAGGAACAATGCGGCGATTCTTCCTCTATCTTGAGGACTAACTATGTCCGAATTCCTGAGCTCTCCGAGCCGGATACCCGTTTACGGGAGGACATCACCCAAACCCTGAACCTAGAGTCAGGCAGCGGGCCAGACTCATCGGGCAACATACCGGAATCCGAACTTCCAAGATCGGAAACCCCTCGGCCCCTGGGTCTCAGATCGGGTAGGGGTCCGGACTCAAATCCACCCACCCACCCAGACATAAACGATCTTTCCCACATCAGGCAAGAGCCCCATGAAACAGTACATCATTATTGGGCCAGATTCCTCCTTGTGATGAACAAGGTTAAGGACTGCCGCGAGGAAGACGCAGTCTCACTTTTCTGCAATAACTGCACGGACAAGGGAATCCTTAACGCCATAAGTCGCCGTGACATATCACGCTTCGCCGACTTGGCGTCCATAGTACGAAAGTACTGTGCGATGGAAAGTGCCTGGAAAACCGAAACGAAATTTTGGGATAATCCGGCTCCGAATATGCACCCAGTCCGAGGTAAAAGGGTGCACTATCATAAGACACCCGAGTTCATTACAAAGAAACAAAAACCCTCTACAGGGCACGGAACCGTATTGGAGGGATGGCTTAACGGACCCTGCAAAATTCATAAGCACAGCGGATACAATACCAACCACAGCCTTAGAGCATGTTGGATACTCCGGCAGGTGGCCAAAAGTGGTGAGGATCTTCTTATCCCAAATACCACAGAGCACCATCCCGTGGATAACAATACGGTTTAACAGTCTTTGAGACCTTCGTCAAATAATAGGCGCAAGCCGCAGCATTGCCGAAATCTGCCACGTAGCTGCAATAAATCCATGGAGTGAAGGAGTGACATGGCTATTACCCTCAATGCCAGTGATGAACCTAAATTCCAAACAGCCAGAGCACCAGCCGCACTAGTCCTCAGTCCAATCATGGACGGCTTTCGACTCACCAAAGTACTCATGGACGGCGGCAGCGGATTAAACCTCATCTATGAGGAAACTCTTCAAAAAATGGAAATAGACTGGAACCGCATTGAGCAAAGTAGCACAACCTTCAGAGGAATCATACCCAGTTGGGAAGCACGATGCGCTCGGAAAATCACACTAGATGTGGTATTCGGTACACCAGAGAACTATAGGTCTGAAGAAATCACATTTCAAGTGGCCCCGTTCAGCAGTGGATACCACGCCCTTTTAGGACATGAGGCATTCACGATCTTCCAAGCTGTACCCCATTATGGGTACATGAAGCTCAAAATGCCTGGGCCCAACGGAATCATCACTCTCGCTAGTGATCCGGACACGGCACTCCGCGCCAAAAACAAAACAGCCGCACTGGCCCTCGAGGCATTATTCGAAGCCCTCTCGGCAGAGGAATTAACCACGCTACGCTCCATGGTGGACAGGGACGACGTGATACTCGACAAGAGATCCAAGTCCACCTCTTTTAAACCAGCGGATGAAATAGTCAAATTCCAAGTCCACCCAACGGACCCTACAAAAACAGCCTCCATCAGGGCACAGTTAAACCCGTCGTGGATGCCGCACTATGAGAGTTCCTGTGCGAGAATTGGGACATATTCGCCTGGCATCCCTCAGACATGCCAGGAATCCCACACAGACTGGCCGAGGATAGCCTCAATATCCTAAAGGGATTCAAGCCGGTCAAGCAGGCTCTTCGGCGTTTCTCCGAACCTAAGAGACAGGCCATGGGAGAGGAACTAGCCAAGTTATTGGAGGTCGGATTCATCAGAGAAATAAAACACCCGGACTGGTTAGCAAACCTGGTGATGGTACCAAAGAAGGATAAATCCTGGCGCCTTTGTGTCAATTTCAAGGACCTCAATAAAGCTTGCCCAAAGGATCCCTTCCCCCTCCCCCGCATTGATCAAATTATTGATGCTACCGCAGGACACGAGTCATTGTGTTTCCTCGACGCATACTCCGGTTACCACCAAATCAAGATGGCGGAGTCCGACCAAGCCGCAACGGCATTCATCACACCATACGGTCACTTCTGTTTCAACACAATGCCTTTTGGGCTCAAAAACGCCGGCACAACATATCAGCGCATGATTCAGACATGTCTGGAGAAACAAATCGGCAAAACAGTAGAGGCATATGTAGATGATGTGGTCGTCAAAACTAAACACATCGACCCTCTGATAGACGACTTGAGGCTCACATTCGACAACCTCCGAACATACGACATCAAGCTCAATCTGGAAAAATGCGTTTTCAGCGTACTAGCCGGAAAGCTCCTGGGTTTCATTGTCTCCAGTAGAGGTATTGAAGCTAATCCGGCCAAAATCCGAGCTTTGTCACAGTTGGCTACCCCAACAGACCTCAAACAAATCCAGAAGTTAACTGGATGTGTGGCGGCTCTAAGCCGCTTTATCTCGCGCTTAGGAGAAAAGGCATTACCCCTTTATCGCCTCCTTCGGCGCACCGAACACTTTGAGTGGACGAACGCTGCCACAGCCGGATTGGAAGAAATAAAAGCCATACTGGCAACCAACCCAATCCTGGCCGCGCCAAACATTGGCGAACCAATGCTATTATACATCGCGGCAACTCATCAAGTTGTAAGCGCAGTGCTCGTCGTCGAACGAGAAGCGAACGAACATAAATTCCCTCTTCAAAAGACGGTATATTATGTCTCCACTGTCCTCACTCCATGCAAATCACGGTACCCACATTATCAAATGATAGCCTATGCGGTATTCATGGCATCCCGGAAACTGCGACACTACTTTCAAGAGTGTTCGATTACAGTAGCCTCGGAGGTGCCACTCAATGATATTATAAACAACCGCGACTCCACGGGCCAGATTGCCAAATGGGCCATTGAGCTCCTCCCATTTGACATAACATACAAACCCCGGCGAGCCATTAAATCGCAAGTATTGGCCGACTTTGTCACCGAATGGACGGAAGCCGAACTCCCTAAAGAGTACGGCGCATACTCCAATTGGATTATGCACTTCGACGGCCCCAAAATGCTGGCTGGACTGGGGGCTGGAGTCGTCCTGACGTCCCCAACCGGAGATACAGTTCAATATGTACTGCAGATACTGTACACAGACTCCAACAATGCAGCCGAATACGAAGCCTTGTTACATGGTCTTCAGATGGCAGTTTCCATGGGCATTCAGCGCCTGGAGGTGCGTGGGGGTTCAAACCTCGCAATATCCCAAATAAATGGAGACTTTGATGCCAAGGATCCGAAGATGGCGGCCTATCGTAACGCCGTTCTAAAGATGTCAGCTTGGTTCGAGGGGCTCGAATTTCACCATGTGGCTCGGGAAAACAATCAGGCGGCGGATATCCTCGCCCGCATCAGCGCAAAACGTGATGCGGTCCCCCCAACATCTTTTTAGAGAGGTTGTTTAAACCATCCATGGTATGGGAGGGGTACACCGGCAATATTAGTCCGGTCCCGACCACAACACTCGATACCGAACACTCTGACATAACCGGAGGCTCTGCCACCGAAATAACAGCTTCATCCCATGTAATAATGGCCATCATAGCCCCATGGGCAGAACCATTCCTGGCCTACCTAACTAGGAAGGAACTTCCGGAGGACCAAAATGAGGCACGCTGCATAGTGCGGCGATCTAAGGCCTACAGGGTCCATGAGGGAGAATTGTATAAAAAAAGCACTACCGGAGTCCTTCAAAGGTGCATCTCCGAAGAGGAAGGGCGGAACCTTTTGGCAGAAATTCATGCCGGACTCGGCGGCCACCACGCCGCAGCCCGGGCTCTTGTAAGCAAGGCCTTCCGTACAGGATTCTATTGGTCGACGGCCTGGGCAGATGCACAGGACTTGGTCCAACGCTGCGCCGGTTGCCAGCTTTTTGCAAATCAAAGCCACATGCCACCCACCACCCTCCAAACAATCCCCATTACATGGCCCTTCGCGGTCCGGGGGCTTGACATGGTTGGACCCCTTAAAGGGGGAACCCACAAGAAAAAATACTTACTGGTCATGGTGGATAAATTCACCAAATGGATAGAAGCCAAACCTGTTAAAACAGCCGAATCTGGACCGGTGATAGACTTCATATACAGGGTTGTACACCGTTATGGCGTCCCCCACAGCATCATCACTGACAACAGCACAAACTTCACGGCCGATGAGGTAAAACTTTGGTGCAGCAAAATGGGCATCAAGCTTGATTATGCTTTAGTCTATCATCCACAAACCAACGACCAAGTTGAGCGAGCAAACGGCCTTATAATGAGCGGCATTAAACCCAGATTAGTGCGGTCCTTAACGGAGTCTAACACGCACTGGGTAGAGGAGCTCGACTCCGTACTCTGGGGGCTGCGGACCACGCCGAATCATAGTACCGGATATACACCCTTCTTTATGGTGTACGGTGCAGAGGCAGTCTTCCCCTGTGACATAATTCATGACTCACCTCGAGTGCGCATGTACGAAGAAAGAGAAGCCGAGCTCGATCGGCAGGATAGTCTGGACACCCTGGAGGAGGAGCGCGACGTGGCAAAAGCCCGTTCCGCATTTTATCAGCAACAGGCTCGCAGATACCAAAGCAGAGAAGTACGGGCCAAAACTTGTAACGTTGGCGAACTAGTTCTACGCCTGCCGGATAAGAAAAAGAACTAGCTCGAGCCCAAATGGGAAGGTCCCTTCATTATCAACCAAGTTCTGACTGGTGGAGCATACCGTCTGCGGGATGCATCGACTAATCGACTCGAGCCGAACCCATGGAACGCGGCCAGGCTCTGAACATTCTATGCCTAGCGCCAGACTCTATGTTCGTCTCCTTCCTCTGTCCATTTTTTGCATTATCTGTCTTGTTTTTCTTTCTTTATTTCTTTTATTCTTTCTCAAGGCCTTCAAGGGCCAACTTGTGCCTCGCTTGCACATTATAGATGCGCTAGCCGCGGTCATCATACCTGGGGGCTTCTTTCACAGAAGCTTAATTATTTATCTGGGCCTCATGCCCCACACATGTGTTATACTTCCGCGTGTACATTTTTTCGCCATTATATGCATCGATATGACTTAAGTTTTGGCCAAGCTGGGTTGCCTGGCTCTTGTATTTCTGCCCTACGTTCCTGTTAATTCGGCTAGGGCATAAGGGGAGCACCTCTGCGATTGTTACTGTCGGGTCACCCGGATGTGTACCTCAGACTGGGTGAAGCCGAAAGCTAGCATTCTTAAGGGAATATTCGGTCGGTGAACAAAAGATGATTTTTATTTATTTTCCATATGTGCCCCCAGATGTTTTTTCCTGCGTTTCCTATCGCAGTCCAGACATGCACTTTAGGGCATGCGTACCCAGGGAAAGGAACCCTTAACGGAACTATTCTCCCTGGAAGATGTTTCTTACTACCCATGTAATATAACATAACTAGTTGGGCACTTGTCTGTTCAAGCACTAATGACCCCTACGTCTGGTCTCCACTCATAACCCGGTTCTTATATAACTGAGCGGGTATTTGGATACACTCCGGACTATCGGGTCCCGAGGTTGAAGCGAAAAGGTCCACCATGACAAATGATCTACAATCCGGCTAGAAGGCATTATACATGTCACTTTAATTACATAGTCATGCAGACTGACTAAATTCCTCTTCTATACCATCCAACAGGCGGTCTAGCCTACAATCCTGTTGGGAATACTTTGCGGCTAATTCTACTTGCCCATAAACTAAGCTAACGGGAATCTCCTTCCCGTCGGGCCCCACAGGTCCGACCTCGCCCATGTGATTTGGGTCAGCCTTGGTATACCGCGTCTTCACCATGGCCCAGGCTTCCCTGGCACCTTGACGGCAGGCCGATATCTTCCATAATCGGAAGCGCCGCCGTGCTCGCTTGAGCTTCTCTGTAAGCTCTGCAATGCCTTCTGGCAAGGAGACGGATGGCCATAGGGCCTGGGCAACACCTTGCATCACCTGCCGAACTTGTTCGTGCAGTTGTGAGAGCTCGGATAGAAGATCACCCGCAGACCCGGGCATTTCCTCCGCGGGACGACCCGTCAGCATACCTACAGACATAACGCTGTTAGTCGGCTTCTTCGCCGAACTCCTTCAAAAGGATTCGTTCAAGCACTTACTGAAAATGCCGCGTCGAAGCCGCTTATTCTCCTTCTTGGAGTCTGCAAGCTGGGCTCGAACGTCTTTTAGTTCCACGCTCAGCTTGGTATTGGCATCTTGGAGATTGTTTTTCTCCCGCCTGACCTCAGTCAGCACGCGTTCGCCAGCCTGTAGCTGTTGCACGACATGCTGGTCCTCCAGATTTTTTCCGGATTCATCTGCAACATCTATTGTTAGATCTGCAGCGACGCCGCACACTATATGGTAACCATCATTCTTTAAAATGTTACCAGTGGGGGACTTTTTCGGTTCCTTCAATGCGGCAACAGCGGCCCGCAGTTGGGTCTTGCATTCCTCCAGCTCCTGTGACAGCCGAGTATTCTTCTCTGTAAGAACCTACACAATAAAGATAATCCTTAAATCTGTTCTGCTAACTGTTTCAAGTCTCAGGGGCTACTGATACATATAATCGTTAGATTTACTTACCCATACATCCTTTACATACCGGTCCGTGTCTCTGGCTAGACCATCTTGAGCAGCACGGAGGTACGCCTGTCCAGAATTGAAGGCATCAAATGCCTCTGGTGAGAAACAAGCGTCGCGGAGTACGGCCCGGCGGCGCCTATGATTCATGGCGCTTTCCACTTCTGAATTTGTGGCGGATAATCTATCCGCAACCTCTGTAGGAGGATTATCCTGCGCCCGCCCCATGTCGGCTTCCACCTCTATGTCCGGTCCTGGCGCCCGACTGGTGGAAGCGTGATTGGCAACATCGCCGACCATATTCCAGCGAGCGTTTTTTTGTTAAAGAAACACGGGCGTCATTACATTTCGAGAAAGACGACAACCACGGAGCGGGGTTTCCGTTATACCTTTGGGCTGGCATCTCCGTCCTGACCGCCTTCCTTTTTGGCCTACCTGGCCTCGGTGCCTCTTATTGGCGAATTACTGCGGGTTCGGCAGGGCGTCCCGAATGCCTTCCCTGTAAAACCGCCATATGTATATGGTAGGTGAAGTGTCTAAAAGGGGATCCTAGTTTTTGGAGTTGGGATTTTTGGTTTTTCTTACGTGCAATGCAGGAAGCAGTCCGGGATAGTCGGCCGTAATGGCCACCATGGCATCATCGCAGCTTAGCTGATAGAACTGCCAGTCTATCGGCTCCACGAATACGACCGGATCTTCTTCGAGTCCGGAGTCGAGGGCCCGGTCAGGGTCCTCCGGTTGTGGAGAGGGGCTACTGACCTCCTTTATGGCTTTTCGCAGTTCCTGCCGCATAATGGCAAGGTGAATACTTACGACAAAGAATACGGGAAGAATGGGAGTAAGGGGATATAACTTACCCAGCTTGGAGGATTGTACATGGAGAATCCATCCCGTGGCTTGATGCGGATGAAGTCCTCTTCCTCTCCCTTGAACAATTCAGACAGAATTTTTGCTAAAGCGGCAGCATTGTCCGGACCCTTACGCCCGCAGCGGGTGGCATCATGCACCCCGTTAAAACACCACAAGGGATGCCCACGGTATTGAAGTGGTTGCACTCCCTGCATTATGCAAATCGACATAACTTCGATTACTGTGAATCCTGATTGAGCCAGTGCTTTAATCCGGTTCATTAGGTAAAGGACTTCTCCATTGTCTTCCTCCTGGGGGCTCCATGGGTGCCAACTTCGGCGTTTCTTCAGAGGAGCATTGCTGAATTCAGGAAGACCCCGCCAAACAGGGTCCGGAAGGGGGACGTCCTCCATATAAAACCATTCCGAAGGCCAGTCTTCGGACGACTTCTTCGGGGTACCGGACAGGTATCCGGTTCCGGCGATGCGCCATATTTCGGCTCCGCCCACTTGATAAAGTGACCCCCTCTGTGTGCGAGGGACGAGGCAAAATAGCCTTTTCCACGGCTCGAAATGAGCCTCGCAGCCCAGGAACAACTCGCAGAGAGCAACATAGCCGGCGATGTGTAGAATGGAGGCAGGGGTGAAATTGTGTAGTTGGAGGCCGTAGAACTCCAGGAGCCCACGGAGGAACGTATAAATTGGAAATCCGAGTCCCCTCAATAAATAAGGAATAAGGCAGACCCGCTCCCCCATAGAGGGACAGGGAAAGCTCTCCGCTTGCTCCCTGCCATTGTAGGTGGCAAGCCCGGCTCGAACGGGCACCATGTATGCTGGAGGGAGAAATCCCTTAGTCTGCAGTTCAATTAATTGACTGTGTGGGACTGAACACCTCTCCCAATCACTGGGCTTAGGGCTACGGGGGCGGGAGGAGGAGCTGCGGAGGTCGGCCATGCTGGAATGGATCTTTCCGATGTGCTCTGTGATGGATTCTCGCTGGGGGAGGATGGTATGGATCGGATCTGAAAATCCCCTTCCTTTTAATAGACAATTTATTTATCTGGCTAGGGGCGCGAATGTAAAAACGCCCTGGCGCCCCGTATTCATTCGACGCGTGGGAGATAGCCCTTATTGGGCATAGAAGCCAAGAGGTCCAATCATTTATGGGACCGGACACTGCTTCGCAAACTGTCAAGATATGGAGAAGAACCCGCCTTGCAATGCCGAAGACAACACTTCGCGCTGGACTGATCGTCATTGAAGCCTGGTTCGGGGGCTACTGAGGGAGTCCTGGATTAGGGGTATCCGGATAGCCGGGTTATATCCCTCGGCCGGAGTGTTGGACTATGAAGGAACAAGATTGTAGACTTCGTCTCGTGTCCGAATGGGACTCTACTTGGCATGGAAGGCAAGCTAGGCAATACGGATATGTATATGTCCTCCTTTGTAACCGACCTTGTGTAACCCTAGCCCCCTCCGGTGTCTATATAAACCGGAGGGTTTTAGTCCGTAGGACAACATATAATCATACCATAGGCTAGCTTCTAGGGTTTCCCTCTCCGATCTCGTGGTAGATCAACTCTTGTAATACTCATGTCATCAAGAATAAATCAAGCAGGACGTAGGGTTTTACCTCCATCAAGAGGGCTCGAACCAAGGTAAAACATCGTGTCCCCTACCTCCTGTTACCATCTGCCTTAGACGCACAGTTCGGGGGCCCCTACCTGAGATCCGCCGGTTTTGACACCGACAAGGTGTACTCTCGTAAGTCACCCGATCCAATTACAAAGAAACCAAAGCCCACTACAGGCCGTGGAACTGTATTGGAGGGATGGCTCAATGGGCCATGCAAAATTCACAGTACAGCGGATACCATGCCAACACATAGCCTTAGAGCATGTTGGATACTCCGATAGGTGGCCTACAGCGGTGAGGATATCCTCACCAACAATACAACAGAGCACCATCATGTGGAAAGTAACAATACAGTATTGACAGTCTTCAAGACCTTCGCCTCAAATAATAGGCACAAGCGAACACTCCGCAGCCTTGCCGAAGTCTGCCACGTTGCAGCAATAAATCCATGGAACGACACAGCCATAACATTCAATGCCAGTGACGAACCTCAATTCCGAACAGCCCAAGCGCCAGTCGCTTTGGTCCTTAGTCCAATTGTGGACGGCTTCCGGCTTACTAAAGTGCTCGTGGACGGCGGCAGCGGATTAAACCTCATCTACGAGGAAACTCTTAGCAAGATGGAAATAGACAAGAGCCGCATTGAGCAAAGCGGCATGACCTTCAGAGGAATCATCCCTAGTCGGGAGGGATGATGTGTGGGAAAAATCACACTAGACGTGGTATTCAGCACGCCAAAGAATTATAGGTCCATAGAAATCACATTCCAAGTGGCCCCGTTCAGTAGCGGATACCATGCCCTTTTAGGGCGGGAGGCATTCGCGATCTTCCAAGCTATACCCCATTACGTGAAGCTCAAAATGCCCGGGCCCAATGGAATAATCACTCTGGCTAGTGATCTGGACGTAGCACTCCGCACCGAAAATAAAACCGTCGCGCTAGCCCTCGAGGCGTTATCCGAAGACCTTGCGGCCGAAGAACTAACTGCGCTGCACTCCAAAGTGGACAGGGACGACGTGATACTCGACAAAAGACCCAAGTCTACCTCTTTTAAACCAGCAGACGAAATAGTCAAATTCCAGGTCCATCCAACGGACCCTACAAAAACAGCATCCATTGGGGCACAGCTGAACCCCACAACAGACGCCTCACTACGGGAGTTCTTGCGCGAGAATTGCGACATCTTCGCCTCGCAACCTTCAGACATGCCAGGAATCCCACACAGGCTGGCCGAGCATAGCCTTGATATTCTAAAGGGGTTCAAGCCGGTCAAGCAGACTCTGCGGTGTTTCTCTGAGCCTAAGCGACAAGCCATGGGAGAAGATCTAGCCAAGTTACTCGAGGCTGGATTCATTTGAGAAATAAAACATCTAGACTGGCTAGCAAACCTGGTGATGGTACCAAAGAAGGACAAATCCTGGCGCCTATGTGTTGATTTCAAGGACCTTAACAAGGCTTGCCCCAAGGATCCCTTCCCCCTCCCCTGCATCGATCAGATTATCGATGCTACCACAGGACACGACTCATTGTGGTTCCCGATCAAGCCGCAACGGCATTCATCACTCCATACAGCCCCTTCTGTTTTAACACCATGCCTTTCGGGCTCAAAAACGCCGGTGCAACCTATCAACGCATGATTCAGACATGCCTGGAAACACAAATCGGCAAAACAGTGGAGGCATACGTAGATGATGTGGTCATTAAAACAAGACACGTCGAATCCTTAATAGACGACTTGAGGCTCACGTTCGACAATCTTCGAACATATGACATCAAGCTCAATCTGGAAAAATGCGTTTTCGGCGTGCCCGCCGGAAAGCTCTTGGGATTCATCATATCCAATAGAGGAATTGAAGCAAATCCGGCTAAAATCTGAGCTTTGTCACTGTTGGCTATCCCAACAAACCTCAAGCAAATCCAGAAGTTAACTGGATGCGTGGCTGCCTTAAGCCGCTTTATCTCCCGATTAGGAGAAAATGCACTACCTCTTTATCGCCTTCTTCGACGCACCGAACACTTCGAGTGGACGGATGCGGCCACGGCCGGATTGGAAGAAATAAAAGCCGTATTGGCCACCAACCCAATCTTGGCCACGCCAAATGTCGGCGAACCAATGTGTCGGATTTCGGGTTCCGGTAGACCCATAAGGTTCGAACTCTGGGGTGCACACGGGATCTTTCCACTACCGACTCGCGCTTCTATGGCTCGCAAGAAATCTAGGCTGGAAAGAAGAACACACGGAGGACACGAGGTTTATACTGGTTCGGGCCACCGATGTGGTGTAATACCCTACTCCAGTGTGTGGTGTGGTGGATTGCCTCAGGGGCTGATGATGAACAATACAGGGGGAAGAACGACCACGCGAGAGGTGTTCTTGAGCTGGTGTGGTATGTTCTACTTGGTCCGGGATCCCCTTCCCTCTATGGTGGCTAGTCCTACTTATAGAGGCACTGGTCCTCTTCCCAAAATGTGAGCGGGAAGGGCGCCAACAATTGGCCATTTTGAAGGGGAACATCCCGTACAAGTTATCCTAACCAAAGGTGGTCTTCGGATGCCAAAAGCACTGGTGATGACGCCGTCTTGGGCTCCACGATGACCTCCGTCCTGCTGCTCTGCTGGTCTTGGTCTTGTTGCACCGGAATGGTAACCTTTGCCCGATGCCTTGGAATGTTGAAAGAGCAACTATCCCTAGGTGGTTTTGGTAATTCCTAACAACATATAGCTCATTGAGCTAATGCTATTCCAAGATTAATATTTCAGGAAAATCTCAATGAATGGAATGGCATGGATGAGGAATGTGGACCCCTCAAAATATTAAGGATAAAAAGATTGGCTCAAGCTCAAAGCTCAAGACTCTACATTTTATATTTTTAGTGATCCAAGATCACATTGAGTCTATAGGAAAAGTCAATACTATCAAGGAGGGATGAGGTGTTGTTTAAGGAGGTTCTTGCTTCATAGTGCTTAGTGATATGCTCCAAAACCCTCAACTACCTTCCCACATCCACATATGACCTAAACCAAAAGTCAAACTCGGCCCTACCGATTCTTTCTATCCGGCGCCACCGAGTTTCAAATGTCATAGCCACTATCACAAACCCTAGGCAAATCGGTCTCACCGATAGGGATTTCGGTCACACCGAGATGGGGTTGTGATCTCTCTGTTCCCCTTTGTAACATTTCGGTCCTACCGAGATGAGTGATTGGTCCCACCGAGATTGCAATGTAAACTCTCTGTTTCTCTTTCGCAACATTTCGGTCCCACCGAAATGAGCGATCGGTGCCACCGAGTTTACCTGACCAACTCTCTGGTTAGCTTATTACCAAAATCGGTCCCACCGATTTTGTGTAATCGGTCAAACCGAGATTACGTTATGCCCTAACCCTAACCATATCGGTCCTACCGAGTTGCATCCCAGTCCCACCGAAAATCCTAACGGTCACTAGGTTTGCTAAATCGGTCCGACCGAGTTTTTCACTTCGGTCTCACCGAGATTGGTAAATTATGTGTAACGGTTAGTTTTTGTGTGGAGTCTATATATACCCCTCCACCCACTCTTCATTCAAGGAGAGAGCCATCAGAACATACCTACACTTCCAACCTATATTTTCTAAGAGAGAACCACCTACACCTGTGTTGAGACCAAGATATTCCATTCCTACCATATGAATCTTGATCTCTAGCCTTCCCCAAGTTGCTTTCCACTCAAATCATCTTTTCACCAAATCCATATCCTGTGAAAGAGAGTTGAGTGTTGGGGAGACTATCATTTGAAGCACAAGAGCAAGGAGTTCACCATCAACACACCATTTGTTACTTCTTGGAGAGTGGTGTCTCCTAGATTGTCTAGGTGTCACTTGGGAGCCTCCGATAAAGATTGTGGAGTTGAACCAAGGAGTTTGTAAGGGCAAGGAGATCGCCTACTTCGTGAAGATCTACCGCTAGTGAGGCAAGTCCTTCGTGGGCGATGGCCATGATGGGATAGACAAGGTTGCTTCTTCGTGGACCCTTCAGGGGTGGAGCCCTCCGTGGACTCGCGCAACCGTTACCCTCCGTCGGTTGAAGTCTCCATCAACGTGGGTGTACGATAGCACCACCTATCGAAAACACGACAAAAACATCTGTGTCTCTAATTGCATTTGAATTCTCCAAACCCTTCCCTTTACATTCTTGCAAGTTGCATGCTTTACTATCCGCTGCTCATAGACTCTTTGCGTACTTGCTTGAATTGTGTTAAGATTGCTTGACGTGTGCTAAGATAGCTAAAGTCTGCCAAAGACTAAAATTGGGAAAAGGATAGATTTTTATTTGGTCAAGTAGTCTAATCACCCCCCTCTAGACATACTTTCGATCCTACAAGTGGTATCAGAGCTTTGGTCTCCATTTGCTTTGATTTCCTTAGCTTTTGGTGGTCATAGCCTTGGTTTCACAACCTAGGAGAGTATGGCGTCTAGCGAGGGAAATTATCACCATAGAGGTCCTTAATTTGATGGTACATATTTTGCTAGTTGGAAGCATAAGATGAAAATGCATATTCTTGGACATAACCCCGCCGTTTGGGCTATTGTGTGTGTTGGCTTGCAAGGTGAATTCTTCGATGGGAGAGAACCGAATCTTGAAGCTACTGCAGATGAGTTGAAGATGCTACAATACAATGCTCAAGCTTGTGATATCCTCTTCAACGGATTGTGCCCCGAGGAATTCAACAAAATCAGCCGTCTTGAGAATGCAAAGGAAATTTGGGATACTTTGATTGATATGCATGAAGGTACCGACTCCGTCAATGAATCCAAGTTGGATGTGCTTCAAAGTCAACTTGACAAGTTCAAAATGAAGGATGGTGAAGGTGTTGCTGAAATGTACTCTAGGCTTGCTCTTATCACAAATGAGATTGTCGGCTTAGGAAGTGAAGAGATGACCGACAAATTCATCATCAAGAAGATCCTAAGAGCCTTGGATGGAAAATACGAAACCGTATGCACATTGATCCATATGATGCCAAATTACAAAGATCTCAAGCCAACGGATGTCATTGGAAGAATTGTTGCTCATGAGATGTCACTCAAGGATAAGGAGGAGCTCCATAACAAGTCAAGTGGTGCTTACAAAGCCTCATGCGAAGCTCCCACATCATCAAGTGAGAAACAAACCTTCAATGAAGAATTGAGCCTAATGGTGAAGAACTTCAACAAGTTCTACAAGAGTAGAAGCAAGGAAATAAGTTCCAAGTCAAGGTCCTACAATGACAAAAGATCTTCTAGTCGAGAGCAAAACTGCTACAATTGTGGAAGACCCGGACACTACTCCAATGAGTGTACGGCTCCCCACAAGAGAAGAGAAGATTCTCCCAAAAGAAGAAGTAGAAGAGAAGAATCACCATCAAGGGAGAGAAGGAGTAGGGATGATCGATATGAACGAAGACACTCTCGGAGAAGCAAGGATTCGGAAAGGAAGGACAAGTCATCAAGGAGCTACGCAAAACAAAGACATCAAGCTCATGTTGGTGAATGGGTATCCGGTTCTGACTCCGACAATTCCGAGAGAAGCTATCACTCCGACTCTGAATATACTCAAGATGAAGGTGTTGCGGACTAACACTTGTGTCAACCAATTCCTATGACATATTTGATTCACCAAATGAAGGAATTGGAAGATGCTTCATGGCCAAAGGTCCAAAGGTATCACACCCCAAGTATGTTGATTTCAATAGTGATGAAGATGACTTGTTAGGTGATGATGAGTTACTTGTTGACAACTATAGTGATGAATACTATAATGAAACGAATGACAATGATAAGGAGAAGATTGAGTCTCTAACTAAAGAACTAAACACTCTTAAGTTAGCTCATGAAACTATCTTAGGAGATCATCGAGAACTTTTAAGGACTCATGAGAAATTACATTTTTAGAAGCTCAATCTTGAGCAAGAGCACGAGTTCTTAAAGGCAATCAATGATGATCTTCACAAGAAAAGTTCTTCTTACATTGCCAAGCGTTTACTCTTATCCACTTACATGCCTCAAGTCAAGTCTAGTAACAAGAACAAGAAAGATTCTTCTTCTAGTAGTAACAATAATCGTGCTAAATCCAATGTTGTTGCTTCTAGTAGTTCTCTTGATTCCACTAATGGCTCTCTTAGCCAAGTTACACTTGAGCAAGAAAATAGCTTATTGAAGGGAATTATAGAGAAAGGTGTTTACAAGAGCCTTGCCGGGAGTAAGCAATTCGAGGAAATTGTACGCAAGCAAGGAAGGCACCGGAAGAATCAAGGTATTGGTTTTGAACGAAAGTTCAATGCCAATGGAGTTGAGTGGGAAGAAGATCAATACCCCAAGACAAAGTTTGTTCCTCAACAAGAGAAGTATGATCCTACTTCATCCAAAGGGACACAAGCTCAAGATGATCTTCCACCACAAGACCACAAGCAAAAAGTCAAGGACAAGCTTCAAGAGGAAATTGATGCATTTGAAGAAGCTCCTAAGGCCTTGGTCAAGTGGGTTCCCAAGACTACAACAAGTTCCACTTCATCAAGTACAACTATAACTCCGAGGATTCCCATCAAGATGGTGTGGATCCCGAAGAAGAAGAACTAGAGAGTTCTTGAGAGTGACTCCGCCAATATACTTCACTCTTATCATTTTGGCAAGAACAAGTACAATCAACTTCCACATCTTGCACTAGTTCAAGGAGTCACAAACCCTCTTGTTGGTAAGACAAGGGACAAGGTAATCTAAAGCTTTCATAGACATCATCTTGTGTGTGCATCACTCTATGTCTATGGATATCCTTGTTTGTTCCTTGTGGGACTAACCCGTGTAGGTATTGAAAGTGCAACTCACTCCAAAGGATAGCTTCAAATGATCTACATCAACATAGAGCATCCACATCTTCAACACCTACATGAAGTCATCATCGACAAAACCCAAGGTTAGTTCATCCCTCTTAGGGGGGGTCTCACATCTAGGGGGAGCTTTACTCTAACAATTGAGATAAAGCAACTCTAATGGTGTGAACACAACAACGCTTTATGTAAAAGTGGTAGCCCCACTTGTGCTTAAACGATGAGTTTGACCTATGATCAAATGTTCTCATTTGACTCCTAAGTCAATATACTCATATATAGATGACCTATTCATCGCCAATTGCTTGATAGATGCTAGAATTGTTTGTGCATGCTTTGCCACATATTTCATTTGCCATTTTATTGTGTGAGCATGTTGGTGGCATAATTTAATTATTCGAGGACATCCACTTGTTGTTTTCATTGATTAGTTTCCTTTTCTTTTGGCCAAGTGGATGGACAAGAATGCCTAAGAACCTTCTCTAGCTATCTATGATTTTCTCGTCTCAAACTCTATTCATGCTGCATCGCAAAATTTGATCAAGTCAGATTCGAACCACTCTGTGTGAGGAGCACTCGGAGTCCCCGATTCGTCATAGACTTAAACTTCCAAAACTTCTTTGTGCGTTTCGGTCTGACCGATTCACCCATTTCGGTCATACTGAGATCACTAAGTCGATCTAGGTTTTCTACCTCGGTGCAACCGATTCGAACCTTTCGGTCACACCGAGTTTCAGTAACTGCTTGCAGTTATGAATCTCGGTGCCACCGAGTTGTTCCACTCGGTCACACCGACAGGGTCGGGCTATATATACCCACGGGTCAAATTTTGGAAAACTTTCCGAACCTCCTCGACCCGTGCTTAGCCCGATCTGCCTCCAGGGTCTCCGGATCGTCTTCCTCATCGCCAGCCGCCTCCTGCCGCTGGTCTCCGCTGCCGTCAATGGTAATCATCCCCGCCGTTACCGCCGTAGCGAGTTCATCGCCGAACTTGGGTATGAACTCGATCACTGTGCTGTTCTTTCTCCGATTCCCCAGGACATTGCTTTGCCATGTATCTTGCCACGATTGAGATCATTCTATCCAGTCAAAACACTCCATAGTTTAGTCGTGAATTGAAAATTTAGGGTTAGGTTTCCGCCGAAACTATCTCGGACCCACCGAGGTGTGGAACTCGGTACCACCGAGTCGGCTCAGGCCATTGCACATGTGGTTCTCGGTCTGACCAAGAATTGCAAATTAGTGTGACCGAGTTCAGGACTTTGTGAAACCATAGCAGTCTCGGTGCCACCGAACTGTGACTCGGTCTGACCGAGTTCACTAGTTTAGGTTCCAACAGTTGCTTCAGTATCGCCGAGTTTACAAATCGGTTGATCCAAAATGCTTTCTGTGGAAAACTAAAACTAAGTTTTTGACTCATTCTTTTGCAAAAACCTTTGCATTTTGTGATGCTCATCCACTCTATCTCATCTATATCTATTCACAGGGTCTGCTGTCAGTGTTTGCAATATGTCTGATCAGAGTGATAGCCAGAACAGGTCAGAGGAGCAGGTTCACCTGAGTGAGGGCACTAGTCCCTCTAGCAGTTCAGATGATGGTAGCAGGAGCACCCCAAGCAACTTACCCAAAGCTGCCACCAGGGCCAGAAAGAAGAAGACCTCTGAATCTGAGGATGAAGACTATGTGGCAGTTGAGGATGAGGCCACTTCGAAGAAGAAAGTGGTTAAGAAGGAGTATAGCACTGCTGCTGCCACCAAGCTAGGCATGAAGCAAAAGGTTCTTGCAAAGAGAATTCCAATGTCTAAGGCCAGAGCATCTACTCAAGTCCCTTTGGAATCTGAACCCAAAGAGGCTGCTGCAGAAGGGAATAAGAGGAAGGAGAGGGTCAAAAAGACCACTGCTAGAGTGCTTGGAAGATCCTCTATCATGAGAGATTCTGAAGAGGAAGAAGAATAAGATGCTGCACCAGCACCCAAAGCTCAGAAGCTTATGGGTGATGCCATCAGGGCAGGGGCTGTTCCATCTAAGCCTAACACTGCTCCAAAGGCTGCAGCTCCAGCTCCAAAGCCAAAACCAAAGAGGAGCACCAGGAACATCCCTGCTGAGGAAAAGAACAAGGCCCTAGTGCCTGAAGCTGAAATGGAAGAAGAAGATGATGAGTCACATGTCTTGAGGAAGCTGAAGCCAAAAATCCCAGATCACAATGATGCTCATCCAGTTGCTGAGAACATGAAGATCAGGAAGGACTCAGGTCTGAGGCTATGGAGAGAGTCAGATCCATATGCGACCAGGAGGAGGACTGCTGTGGATTACAGGTTCCATACAAAGGAACAACAGGACTTCTATGAGACCATCTTGCTTGACAAGAAGCCCATAGTGTGTGACATGAGATGGGTCGACTGGGACTACATCAAGGAGGATGAGGATCACTATCCAGGTGTACATGACAGTTTCAAGGCTTGTGGAGTCGATGAGTTTGTGGCTCAGAAGCTCACAAAATGGAATGATGAGCCCATCATGCAGTTCTACTCCACAGCTCATTTCTACCCAGATGGAAGGATTGTCTGGATGTCTGAAGGTACGAGGTACCAGTCCACGATTGCTGAATGGGCGAAGTTGATCAATGACCCAAAAGAGAGTCAAGATGACTTGGATGTCTATGCTAACAGGAAGAAGGATCACAACACAATGGCACACATGTACAAGGAGATCCCAGATGCTGCTCTTGAGACACATAAGTTCGGATATGTACATTACCTTCTGTTAGGCTTGCCAACCATCAACTGGATCCTCAGGCACACTCTCTTGCCAAAGTCAGGTGATCACAAGATGATCAGAGGCCATGCAATTAACTTGCTTCACATCTTTGATGTCCCACAAAAGTTCAAAGTCATGAGCCTAATAGTTGAAACTATCAATAGGACAGCTGTAGATCAGAAGAGGAGTTGTGGGTATGCCCCACAGATCCAGGAGCTGATCAACTCCAAGATGGGCACTGGTACATATCTGCTGGACAAGGAGCACATGCCTATTTATCCAGACTTCAAGGACAACACTGTGGTTATAAATGAGGATGAACCATCTTCTGTGCACGCACAAGCCAAGAAGGAGAAGGCAAAAGCTGAAAAGGCTGCAAGGATGCCAACTACTAAAGAAGCATCTCAGTATCTCCTGAAGAGCAAGCAAGATCAGCTTGGCTACCTGATTGCATCCACTCTGAGGATTGAGAAGGGACTGGCCACCCTGACTCAAAACCAGGAGAGCCTGGAAAGAATCGTGGAGCAAAAATTCTATGACTTGGATGTGAATGTAACTGAGATTCAGTCTGTTGTGGAGCAACTTCAAGATGATATGCAGGAGAGGAAGGGCAAGACAACCACTGATGCATTTGCTAGAGTGCCTAGAGCTCAGAGGTCTGCTGCAGTGCCTGTTCCAGACACCAGAGTCACGTCATCTGCACCAGCTACAGCTTCTGTGCCACCAGCTCCAGCACCTACCCCATCAGCTCCATCTACTTCGACTGAAGCCTTCATTCTTGGAGTTATCCGGACACCACCACCTGAAGACCAAGCCTGAGAGACGATTTAGTGCTATGCATTTTCTAGAAACTTTTTGGTAACTTGTTGCCAAAGGAGGAGAAAAATGTATAGATCATAGGCTTCGAGAGAGAGCGTTGCTTTTTATTCTCTCTTGCTTTGGTGGTTGAACTTTATTTGCTTTGCTTGTTTGGGATACCTTTTGTCTATGTGATACTTGGATGATCATGTGTTTGATCATATGCTACCTTAATGCTTGTTGGATGATATTATCATTTTATCCCTATTTGATCATTCACTTTGCTTGGTGATGAGTGCATGTATTTAATTATTATCATTTTGAGCACTCCACCAAGATGTATGTGACATGGAAGAGTAACCCATGAGCCTAATTCTCTGTGCATTTCCAGTCCAAAGCAAATCATAAACTATGCACAAATTTAGGGGGAGCTCTTGCCTTTCACATACTTCTCAAAGTGACAATGTTTTTCACTCTTATTATCATTTGTCGAAGCTTTGATCTATATGTTGTCATCAATTACCAAAAAGGGGGAGATTGAAAGAGCAACTATCCCTAGGTGGTTTTGGTAATTCCTAACAACATATAGCTCATTGAGCTAATGCTATTCCAAGATTAATATTTCAGGAAAAGCTCATTGAATGGCATGGCATGGATGAGGAATGTGGACCCCTCCTAATATTAAGGACAAAAAGATTGGCTCAAGCTCAAAGCTCAAGACTCTACATTTTATATTTTTAGTGATCCAAGATCACATTGAGTCTATAGGAAAAGCCAATACTATCAAGGAGGGATGAGGTGTTGTTTAATGAGGTTCTTGCTTCATAGTGCTTAGTGATATGCTCCAAAACCCTCAACTACCTTCCCACATCCACATATGACCTAAACCAAAAGTCAAACTCGGCCCTACCGATTCTTTCTATCCGGAGCCACTGAGTTTCAAATGTCATAGCCACTGTCACAAACCCTAGGCAAATCAGTCTCACTGATAGGGATTTTGGTCACACCGAGATGGGGTTGTAATCTCTCGGTTTCCCTTCATAACGTTTCGGTCCTACCGAGATGAGCGATCGGTCCCACCGAGATTGCAATGTAAACTCTCTGTTTCTCTTTCGTAACATTTCGGTCCCACCGAAATGAGCGATCGGTCCCACCGAGTTTACCTGACCAACTCTCTGGTTAGCTTATTACCAAAATCGGTCCCACCGAGTTTGTGTAGTCGGTCACACCGAGATTACGTTATGCCCTAAACCTAACCATATCGGTCCTACCAAGTTGCATCTCAGTCCCACCGAAAATCCTAACGGTCACTAGGTTTTCTAAATTGGTCCGACCGAGTTTTTCACTTCGGTCTCACCGAGATTGGTAAATTATGTGTAACGGTTAGTTTTTGTGTGGAGGCTATATATACCCCTGCACCCACTCTTCATTCGAGGAGAGAGCCATCAGAACATACCTACACTTCCAACCTATATTTTCTGAGAGAACCACCTACACTTGTGTTGAGACCAAGATATTCCATTCCTACCATATGAATCTTGATCTCTAGCCTTCCCCAAGTTGCTTTCCACTCAAATCATCTTTCCACCAAATCAATATCCTGTGAGATAGAGTTGAGTGTTGGGGAGACTATCATTTGAAGCACAAGAGCAATGAGTTCATCATAAACACACCATTTGTTACTTCTTGGAGAGTGGTGTCTCCTAGATTGGCTAGGTGTCACTTGGGAGCCTCCGACAAAGATTGTGGTGTTGAACCAAGGAGTTTGTAAGGGCAAGGAGATCGCCTACTTCGTGAAGATCTACCGCTAGTGAGGCAAGTCCTTCGTGGGCGATGGCCATGATGGGATAGACAAGGTTGCTTCTTCATGGACCCTTCGTGGGTGGAGCCCTCCGTGGACTCGCGCAATCGTTACCCACCGTGGGTTGAAGTCTCCATCAACGTGGATGTACGATAGCACCATCTATCGGAACCACGACAAAAACATCCGTGTCTCCAATTGCGTTTGAATTCTCCAAACCCTTCCCTTTACATTCTTGCAAGTTGCATGCTTTACTTTCCGCTGCTCATAGACTCTTTGAATACTTGCTTGAATTGTGTTAAGATTGCTTGACGTGTGCTAAGATAGCTAAAATCTGCCAAAGACTAAAATTGGGAAAAGGATAGATTTTTATTTGGTCAAGTAGTCTAATCACCCCCTCTAGACATACTTTCGATCCTACAACTATGCTTGTTCCCTTTGCACCGAAGGGGAAACAAGGACACTGCACAGGCCGGTGCCTGCCTGGCGCCCGCCTGATATCGATCGTCATGGCTTGCGTCACGGGCTCCTCGTGAGGTACCCCTGCCTTGATCTCTCCACCTCCTCGCGAGCCTGCCTGATGAGGCTGCTCCTGAGGAAGCTTCCTGTCGTCCGCCCCGCAGGGCTTGGTCCCTCGCGAGGGTCTTGAGTTTGAGCTGATGAAGCTGGGACGCACTGGGCCCCCACTCAAGCCACGCCGCAGGCCGCAGGCAGGTAAGTCTGGGGACCCCCGTTCCCAGAATGCCGACAGTAGCCCCCGGGCCCGAGGCGCGCCCGGGCTGGGCCTAGCAGAGAAGCAAGCGAAGGGGCGAACGCGAAGCGCCGCGGGCCGCAATAGCCTGCGGCCTTGGGCGCCGCGTGGCGACAGATTGGTCGTGGGTGTATGCTCTTCCCCACGACGCCTCGGAAACCGCACGACTTGGCAAGTCCCTGCATGCAGAGAAATGGGTCATGATTACCTCGATCGTGGTGGTCGGCGGTTGGCCTTCTCCAGCTATAAGTATGGGACTGTGCGAGCCTCGTTAGCGTATCCCTTCCTGCTACTCCTTTTCTTATTCTTGGCTACTCGTCATTCCCATGGCTCCACCGAAGAGATTCTCGGCCGCGGAGAAAGGAAAAGCTTGCTCGGCAGGGCCAGACTTCCCACCGACCAAGCGCGGCCGGGGCCGCCCTCACAAGCACCCCGCGGTCCCCGTAGTGGCTTCCCGTGGCCATGGAGGCGGTTCCTTGCGTGATGGTGAGCGCCCGGTTGCCGATGGGAGGCATGTCGTGGCCGCGGGGCCCCCCAGGCCGCGCTTTCGCTCGGCGTAGGTGCTGCCGGAGTTCGTCGTGTGGTTGGCGGACCCGTCCAGCACCTAGCTCCAGCTCCGCCGTTTCTTCGTAGGTGAACTACCGGCCGGCGCTCGGGGCGGCCTCTGGCTTCAGGCAGATGGTTGCTGCAGCAGGGCCTCCTGGGCTTCGCTGGAGGTCTCCACTTCTGGGGATGCGGTCCTGACCTGCGGCTGGCAAACGTTTGCCCGTGCGCGCGGCCTGAGCCAGCGGTGCACCCTGCACTTCAAATTCGATGGCGACGCCACCCTCTACGTGAGGGTGTTCGGGGAAGACGGTCGCCGCGTTGGGTGCTGCCCCGAAGACGATGACCGCGGCCGCCTGCCCAGCCCCGGTGCTGACCAGGATGAAGACGGCGGCGACGCTTGGGGCTCGCCAAGCTTTGGCGACTCCTTCTCAGGCAGCAACTCCTCCAGCGGTGGCCGCGACCAGCCCCCGCGCCATCGCGCCCGCCTGGGTGAAGGTAGCAGGTCAGCCCGTCGTCGCGCCCCGGTGAAGAGAGAGGAGGGATGCGCCTGAGCCCCCAGAGGGAGCTCGAGCTTTCGCCGCAAGTTGGTGCCGAGCAAGTCATGCCCATTTTGTTTTTCTTCTTTCCCTGCGCAGAAAAAGAAGGTAGTATAGGGCCCTACGGGGGCGTGTTAGAACTGTTGCTGTTAATCATTGTGCTGCTTCCGCTATTTCTGCGTTATGTTTCCGCGCCGCATGCCCATGTGCGGGGATTATTTAGCTCAGTGGGGCTTGACGCGGTCCTCGCCTCCTGAGGCTGATGCCTCGCCGTGCGCTTCATGTCCTACAAGGATTAGCAGGAGGAGTAGCCTTCGGTCTGGTTGCGAGGGCAATCGGCCCAGGTCCCACGCTCGTGTCGCGATGCCCGTGGGGCACGAACTAGGAGGGGTGCTCCCGCAGCGGACCCGGACAGGAAAGCTTCAAACGATCAGGGAAGAAAACACTCGCGAGGGCGCCCGTGAACCTCCCTCGCGAGATTTGCAAGAGAAAACGAGGCAAGTGAGTGAAAAGGACAAAGAATCACAAGCCTGGGACGGCAACAGCTCCAGTAAAACTTCAAACAGGAACGAACAAGCCAACTGCAGAAAGCAAATGAAAAAGCCGCGTCCGGCACCTATTCTAGTCTTCGACGTCTTCTCACCAGCATGGAGCTAAGTGTTGCCACTAGGCGTGGGCGGGAGCCCCCGAGGCCAGAGGGCGGCACTCCGGAGACTCCGGGGCGTGTACAGCCCCACTCATTATTACGTGAGAGTGTCACGGGCGGCGAGCTTCACAGGCAATGGCCTTCTTCACAGGCACCGGGCCTTTCCCAAAACGCGGCAGCTTCACAGGCATTGGCCTTCTTCACAGGCACCGGGCCTTTCCCAAAACATGGCAGCTTCACAGGCGTTGGCCTTCTTCACAGGCACCGGGCCTTTCCCAAAATGCGGCAGCTTCACACGCATTGGCCTTCTTCACAAGCACCAGGCCTTTCCCAAAATGCGGCAGCTTCACAGGCATTGGCCTTCTTCACAGGCACCGGGCCTTTCCATAGGCGCTAGGCCTCGCTCAGGGATAGAACCTCCGGAGGTGTTGAATGTTCCACGCGTTCTGGACGGGTACCCCCTCCGGGGTCTCCAAGCGCGCGGAGCCAGGCCTGGAAACATGAACAAAATTAAATGGGCCCTCCCACATGGGAGAGAGCTTGTGTAGCCCCTCTCTGGAGAGAACCCGTTTGAGCACGAGGTCCCCTACCTCAAGAGTTCTGGGGCGGATGTTGCGGCAGTGGTATCGCCGCAGCGCCTGTTGATACCTTGCCCCTCGTAGCGCGGCTTCTCGACGACGTTCCTCCCCCAGCACGAGATCTGTCCCCCGCATGGCGTCCTGTTGCGTCTCGTCGAATGCCATGACCCGCGCGGAGCGACGCCTGACCTCGTGAGGGAGGACAGCTTTTTCTCCGTAGATGAGGAAGAACGGGGTCTCACCAGTCGGCTTGGCCATGGTTGTGCGGATAGACCACATCACGGACTGGAGCTCGTCGTACCAGCCCCTGCCGCAAGCCTCCAGCTTCTTCTTGAAGGTCCAGGCTTTTAGGCCCCTCAGGACCTCCGCGTTGGCTCGCTCGTCCTGGCCGTTGCTCCGGGGGTGCGCCACCGAGGCGTAACATATATGCGTTCCAAGGTTAGCATAGTACGTTTTGAAGATATTACTGGTGAATTGCGAATCGTTGTCGGTGATGATGTGGTTAGGCACCCCAAACCGGCTCACGAGACCCTTGATGAACTTGACTGCGGAGCCTGCTGGGATGGTGCGGACAGCTTCAACCTCAGCCCACTTGGTGAACTTGTCCACAACAACGTAGAGGTAGCGATAGCCCCCTGGCGCACGAGGGAACGGGCCCAGAATGTCTAGCCCCCAAACCGCGAACGGCCACGAGAGGGGTATAGTCTGTAGACCCCCCGCCGGCTGATGGATCTGCCTAGTGTGGAACTGGCAGGCCTCGCAAGCCTTCACCAGCTCAACAGCGTCGCTGAGTGCTGTGAGCCAGTAGAATCCACTTCAGAACGCCTTGCCGACGAGGGTTCGCGACGATGAGTGGTGCCCATAGTCTCCGCCGTGTATGTCCGCCAGCAGCTCCTTCCCTTGCTCTCTGGAGATGCAACGTAGGGACACGTCATTTGGTCGCTTCCGGTAGAGCTCCCCATCCTTGATGCAGTAAGCCGTGGCCTGCCGCGCTACACACTCTGCCTCCTCCTTGCTCTCAGGAAGTGTCCCTTGCATCAAGTAGTTCTTGAGCTTTGCGATCCAACACCCTTCCTGAGGCTCTAACGCTAGGAGCAGGCATTCCCCTAAAGCCAGACAGCAGGCCGGAGCTCCCGAGGTAGGCGGCTGAGGGAGCTCCTCCCTTGGTTGCACCATGCTCGATAGTGACGGTGCCGCCGAGGGTTTGAAGAGCCGCTCCTCGAAGACGCCAGGCTCCTGAGGTAGCCGCCTGGATGCCCTCTTGGCAATGTCATCAGCCTCTTGATTGGTGCCGCGAGGCACATGCTGCAACTCTAGCCCCCAGAACTGCTTCTCCATCTTGCTAACCTCAGCAAGGTAGGCTTCCATGTGCTCATCCTTTGGTTCATATATCTTGTTGGAGAAGTTGACGAGGAGCTGCGAATCGCCCTTGATGATGAGGCGCTTTACCCCTAAGGCGATTGCGGCTTTCAAGCCTGCTATCAGGCCTTCGTACTCTGCTATGTTGTTGGAGACCTTTTCCTCGTGCTGGAAACAGAGTTTCACGGCGTAGTAGAGTTTGTCCTGAGTGGGGGATACGAGCACTGCGCCAGCTCCCGCGCCGTGTCGGGAGAATGCCCCATCGAAGTACATAACCCAGCCGTCTGGTGCCTCACTTCCCGGGGAAAGTGATCGGTCCTCGCCTGCCTCGAGACCCGGTGCTTCTGCCCATTCTGCCACGAAATCCGCAAGTGCGGCTCCCTTGATGTCTCTGGTCGTACTGAATTCTAGCTGAAATGCCTGTAGTTCGATGTTCCATTCAGCGACTCTTCCAGCTGAGTTGGGGCTCCTGAGTACCCTTTCCAAGGGGTATGCTGAGACGACTTTGATGGGATGGCCTTGGAAATAGTGCCGTGGCTTGCGTGAGGCCACTAATAGCGTGAGGAGGAGTTTTTGAGGCATGGGGTACCGCGCCCTTGCGTCCCGTAGCACCATGCTGACGAAGTACACGGGATGCTCGATGAGGTTGAGGGTGCGGGCGCAGCTTGCATCCTCCAGAGGTCGAGGCGTCTCCTGAGATGGTGGAGCCCCCAGTGCTTGGTCGCTTGAAGAGGCCTCTCCTGCCCCGTGTGCGTTCTCCTGCTGTGGCTGTTCCACTCCGGCTGCGGTCGTGGTCCTCGCGAGGCCCTCTTGGCTTTGCTTTGCATCAGCCCGGATGGTGGCTACGGCCTTGGTTCGACGCTCCTCCCTGACCGCCACCAGGGATGCACTAGCGGAGTAGGGGGTGGCCGCAAGGTAGAGCACTAGGGGCTCCCGCGGACGCGGAGCTACCATCACTGGTGGGCTGGTAAGGTACCTCTTGAGATCTTGGAATGCCTTGTCGGCCTCTTCAGTCCATTCGAAGGGGCCCTTCTTATTCATCAACTTGAAGAAGGGCAGTGCTCATTCCCCCAGCTTGGAGATGAAGCGCCCTAGCACGGTTACATGCCCGGTGAGCTTCTACATCTCTCTGAGGGTCCTTGGCGGGCTCATGTCTTTGACTGCTTTGACCTTCTCTGGGTTGGCCTCGATGCCCCTGTGGGACACGAGAAAACCCAGGAGCTTGCCCGAGGGGACCCCAAATACGCACTTCTCCGAGTTGAGCCGTAGGTCCACTTCGTTGAGGCTCGCAAAGGTTTCTTCCAGGTCTTGTATCAGGGTTTTTGCCTCCCAGGACTTCACCACAATGTCGTCGACATAAGCTTCAGCGTTCCTCCCGAGCTGTCGGCCTAAGGCGATGTGCATCAGCCGCTGAAATGTTGCGCCTGCGTTGTGCAACCCAAATGGCATGCACGTGTAGCAGTACACTCTACATGGGGTCAGGAAAGCCGTTTTTTCCACGTCTTCTACCGCCATCTTGATCTGGTGATAGCCTGAGAAGGCATCTAGGAAGCACAATAGGTCACACTCTGTAGTAGAGTCGACTATCTGGTCAATGCGGGGGAGCGGAAATGGATCCTGTGGGCAGGCTTTGTTGAGGTTGGTGAAGTCGACACACATGCGTTCCTTTCCTCCCTTTTTCGGCACAACGACTGGATTAGCAAGCCAATCTGGGTAACGGACCTCACGGATAACTCCTGCCGCTTCTAGCTTCCGGGTCTCCTGAATGATGAAAGCTTGTTTCTCAGTGGACTGTCGCCTCGCCTTCTGCTTCACGGGGCGCACGTTGGGGCACACGTTAAGGTGATGCTCAATCACACCCCTCGGGACCCCTGCTAACTGATCAAGTTCCCATGCGAACACGTTCTTGTTCGCACGCAGGAACCTCACCAGGGCCTTCTCCTGCTCGGGCTCGAGGTTGGCTCCTATGGTGAAGGTAGCGTCAGTGGACCCGTCCTCGTCGACCGGTACCTACTTGGTTTCTGCCTTGTCTTGGGTGAACAGCTGCTTCTTTTTAGCCGGTGCAGCCCCCTTGGGCTCAAGGGCGTCGATGCTGGTGGGCTGCGCCACCGCGGCCGCCCTGAAGGCAAGCTTGAGCACCTGCAGCTCATCCCTTGTGTCTCCTGACACGGTAAGGACGCCGCTGCTTCCGGGCATCTTCATGAGGTTGTACGTCGGGTGAGTTGCTGCCATGAACCGGGCCAAGGCCGGATAGCGGAGGATGGCGTTGTAGGGGAGGCCGATCGGGGCGATGTCAAAGTCGATCAGCTCTGTGTGAAAGTTGCCATGGGTGCCGAAGGTCACCGGGAGGCGGATTTGTCCCAAGGCGGCGGTGGAACCGACTCCGACACCCGAGAAAGGCCTGCTAGGCAGAAGCCAGTCTAGCGACACGTGGAGGAGGCTGAAGGCCTCCACCGAGAGCATGTTGAGGCCGGCACCGCCGTCAATGAGGGTCCTAGTGACGGCCACCTGGCAGATGGTGGAGGTGCACAGCATCGGGAGCGCGCCCGAACCGATGGGGTTGATGGGGTGATCATCCGAGTCGAAGGTTAGATTGGCCTCGGGCGCCACCCAGCCCGGGGGGGCTTCTTGACGCTTGGAAGCAGTGCTGATCCAGCGGGTGAACGACTTGACGTGGCGGCTCGAGGGTGGTGCCTGTGAGCCACCCAGGAGAGCTGCGATGACGGGCGGCACTGGTGCGGCATAACGGGCGAGGAAGAGGTCGCGCAGCTCCTCCCAGGAGGTCCCAGAAGCCATCGGCAGGTGGAGGAGCCATGCGCGCGGGTCACCGGCGAGGGCCATGGGGAACCAGTTGGCCATCACTCGGTCGTCGCCCTCGGCTTTGAGGACGGCCTCCTCATACGCCAGCAGGAAAACCAGCGGATCCGTCACGCCGTTGTAGCGCGGCGGCATCTCAGGCTTGAATTTGTGCAGCCACTGCACCTGTCGCAAAGGTGGGGGCCAAGGCTCGGAGCCCCCCGGCCCCAGTGCCGACATCGGTTGCCGGACCGGGCGGCGTGTTGTCCGCCATGGGGGCGAAACGCGATGTTGGTGGAGAGCGGGTCGTCGAGAGGGAGAACTCCGGCGCACCCCTACCTAGCGCGCCAAATGTTGGATTTCGGGTTCTGGCAGACCCTTAAGGTTCGAACTCTGGGGTGCGCACGGTGATCTTTCCACTACCGACTCGCGCTTCTATGGCTCGCAAGAAATCTAGGCTGGAAAGAAGAACACACAGAGGACACGAGATTTATACTGGTTCGGGCCACCGATGTGGTGTAATACCCTACTCCAGTGTGTGGTGTGGTGGATTGCCTCAGGGGCTGATGATGAACAATACAGGGGGAAGAACGGCCTCGCGAGAGGTGTTCTTGAGCTGGTGTGGTATGTTCTACTTGGTCCGGGATCCCCTTCCCTCTATGGTGGCTAGTCCTACTTATAGAGGCCTTGGTCCTCTTCCCAAAATGTGAGCGGGAAGGGCGCCAACAATTGGCCATTTTGAAGGGGAACATCCAGTACAAGTTATCCTGACCAAAGGTGGTCTTCGGCTACCAAAAGCACTGGTGATGACGCCGTCTTGGGCTCCACAATGACCTCCGTCCTGCCGCTCTACTGGTCTTGGTCTCGTTGCACCGGAATGGTAGCCTTTGCCCGATGCCTTGGACTGTGCTTGTTCCCTTTGCATCGAAGGGGAAACAAGGACACTACACAGGCCGGTGCCCGCCTGGTGCCCGCCTGATCTCGATCGTCATGGCTAGCGTCACGGGCTCCTCGCGAGGTGCCCCTGCCTTGATCTCTCCGCCTCCTCGCGAGCCTGCCTGATGAGGCTGCTCCTGAGGAAGCTTCCTGTCGTCTGCCCCGCAGGGCTTGGTCCCTCACGAGGGACTTGAGTTTGAGCCGATGAAGCTGGCCGCACTGGGCCCCCACTCGAGCCACGCCGCAGGCTGCAGGCACGCAAGTCTAGGGACCCCCGTTCCCAGAACGCCGAGACAATGCTGTTATATATAGCGGCAACACACCAAGTTCTAAGCGCAGTGCTCGTCGTCGAATGACAGACGGACAGACATAAGTTCCTGCTTCAAAAGCCGGTATACTACGTATCCACCGTCCTCACTCCATGCAAATCACGGTACCCACATTATCAAAAGATAGCATACGCGGTCTTCATGGCATCCCGGAAACTACGACACTACTTCCAAGAGTGTTCAATTATGGTGGCCTCCGAAGTACCACTCAACGACATAATAAATAACCGCGATGCCACGGGCTGGATTGCCAAATGGGCTATCGAACTCCTCCCATTCGACATATAAACCACAGCGAGCCATTAAGTCGCAAGTACTGGCTGATTTCGTCGCCGAATGGACGGAAGCCGAACTCCCTAAAGAGTACGGCGCGTACTCCAATTGGATCATGCACTTTGACGGCTCTAAGATGCTGGCTGGTCTGGGGGCAGGCGTCATCCTGACATCCCCCACCGTAGATACAGTCCAATATGTACTCCAAATATTATACACAGACTCCAACAATGCAGCAGAATATGAGGCCCTGTTGCATGGTCTCCCGATGGCAGTCTCCATGGGCATCCAATGCCTACAGGTGCGTGGGGATTCGAACCTCGCAATATCTCAAATAAATGGAGACTTTGACGCCAAGGACCCAAAAATGGCGGCTTACCGCAATGCCGTCCTCAAAATGCTAGCTCGGTTCGAGGGGCTTGAATTCCACCATGTGGCCCGGGAAAACAATCAAGCGGTGGATATCCTCGCCCGCATCGGTGCTAAGCGCGACCCTGTCCCACCTAACATCTTCTTGGAAAGGCTGTTTAAGCCATCCGTGGTATGGGAAGGAGAGACCGGCAACAACAGTCCAGACCTGACCACAACGCCAGATACCGAACACTCCGACGTAATCGGAGGCTCTGCCACTGAAATAACGCCTTCGGCCCACATGATTATGGCTATCATTGCCCCATGGACAGAACCCTTCTTGGCTTACCTAACTAGGCAAGAACTCCCTGATGACCCAAATGAGGCACATTGCATTGTGCGGCGGTCTAAAGCCTACAAGGTCCACGAGGGAGAGCTTTATAAGAAAAGTGTTACTGGAGTACTTCAAAGGTGCATCTCTGAAGAGGAAGGACGACAGCTTTTGGCAGAAATTCATGCTGGACTTGGCGGCCACCACGCCGCAGCTCGGGCCCTTGTAATCAAGGCCTTCCGTACAGGTTTTTACTGGCCGACGGACCGAGCAGACGCACATGACCTCGTTCAACGTTGCGTCGGTTGCCAGCTTTTTGCAAACCAAAGCCATATGGCACCTACCGCTCTCCAAACAATCCCCATCACTTGGCCCTTTGCGGTCTGGGGGCTTGACATGGTCGGACCCCTTAAAGGGGGAAGCCACAAGAAAAAAATACCTATTGGTCATGGTGGATAAATTCACCAAATGGATAGAAGCCAAACCAGTTAAAACGGCCGAGTCTGGACCAGTGATAGACTTCATATCCGGGGTTGTACACTGTTACGGCGTCCCCCACAACATCATCACCGACAACGGCTCGAACTTTACAGCCGAAGATGTAAAAACTTGGTGTAGCAAAATGGACATTAAGCTCGATTATGCCTCTGTCTATCACCCACAAACTAACGGTCAGGTCGAGCGAGCAAATGGTCTTATCATGAGCGGCATTAAACCCAGATTAGTGCGATCCTTGAAGGAATCAGATACGCACTGGGTGGAGGAGCTTGACTCCGTACTATGGGGGTTGCGGACCACGCCGAATCGTACTACCGGATACACACCGTTCTTTATGGTGTACAGCGCAGAGGCGGTACTGCCGTGCGACATTATTCATGACTCACCTCGAGTGCGCATGTATGAAGAGAAAGAAGCCGATCTTGATCAGCAGGACAGTTTGGACGCCCTGGAGGAGGAGCGTGATGTGGCAAAAGCCCGCTGCGCATTCTATCGGCAACAGGCTCGGTGATATCAAAGCAGAGAAGTACGGGCCAAAACTTATAACATTGGCGAACTCGTTCTACGCCTACCGGAGAAGAAAAAGGACAAGCTCAAGCCCAAATGGGAAGGTCCCTTCGTTATTGACAAATTTCTGACTGGTGGAGCATACCGTCTGCGGGATGCATCGGACAACCGACTCGAGCCAAACCCATGGAACACAGCCAGACTCCGAAGGTTCTACGCCTAGTGCCGGACCCTGTGTTCGTCTCCTTACCTCCGTAAATTTTTATATATCTGTATTCTTTCTTTTCCTTCTTTCTTTCTTCCCTTTTTCTTCACGGCCTTAAAAGGTTAAAATGTGTCTTGACTACACAATCTTGACACGCTAGGCGTGGTCATTTACCTGGGGGCTTCTTATACAGAAGCTTAATACAACTATGTTCCGGGCTCTATGCCGCCGCACATGTGTTACTTTTCCACATGTACCTTTTCTTCGCCATTATATGCATCGATATGACTTAAGTTTTGGCCAAGATGGGTTGCCTGGCTCTTTTATTTATGCCCTACATTCCCGTTAATTCGGCTAGGGCATAAGGGGAGCACCTCTGCGATTGTTACTATCGGGTCAGCCGGATGTGCACCACAGACTGGGTGAAGCCGAAAGCTAGCGTTCTTAAGGGAATATTCGGTCGATGAACAAAAGATGACTTTAAATTATTGCAATACATGCCCCCAAATGTTAATATCCCACGTCTCTTCTCGCAGTTCGGACATGCACATTAATGCATCCGTACCCAGGGAAAGGAACCCTTAACGGAACTATTCTCCCTGGAAGATGTTTCTTACTATCCATGTAATATAACATAGCTAGTTGGGTACTTGTCTGTTCAAGCACTAATGACCCCTACGCCTGGTTTCCACGCGTACCCCGGTTTTTACATAACTGAGCGCGTATTCGGATACACTCTGGACTGTCGGGTCCGGAGGTCAAAGCGAAAAGGTCCGCCATGACAAATGATTTACAATCCGGCTAGGGACAAAATATGTCACTTGAAGTACACAGTCACTTAGAATGACTAAATTCTCCTTCTATACCATCCAACAGGCTGTCTATCCTACAATCCTGTTGAGAATACTTTGCGGCTAATTTCACCTAGTCATACACCAAACTGACGGAGATCTCTTTCCCATCAGACCCCACAGGTCCGACCTCGGCCATGTGGTTCGGTCAGTCTTGGTATATTGCGTCTTCACCATGGCCCAGGCTTCCCTCGCACCTTGTCGGCAGGCTGATATCTTCCATAATCGGAAGCGCTGCCGCGCTCCCTTGAGCATCTCTACAAGCTCCCCCATGCCTCTTGGTAGGGAGGCGGACGGCCACAAGGCTTGGGCAATGCCCTGCATCACCTGCCGAACTTGTTCGTGCAGTTGTGAGAGCTCTGGCAGAAGATCACCCGTAGACCCGGGCATCTCCTCTGCGGGACGACCCGTCAGCATACCTACAGGAATAACTCTATTAGACGGTTTCTTCGCCGAACTCTATAAAAGTTCGTTCAAGCACTTACTAAAAATTCTGCGTCGAAGCCTCTTATTCTCCTTTATGGAGTCAGCCAGCTGGGCCCGAACGTCTTTCAGTTTAACGCCTAGAGGGGTATTGGCATCTTGGAGATCATTTTTCTCCTGCCTAACCTGCGTCAGCACACACTCGCCAGCCTCTAGCTGTCGTTGAGCATGTTGCTCATCCCCTCGCACGACCTCTGGATTCACTCCGGGGTCATCTGCAGAATCTATTGTTAGATTTTCATACATGTCGAATACTAACCAATACACATCCTTGTTTTCGATAGAAGCAAGTATTACCAGATGGGGCCTTCACGGGCTCCTTCATTCTGGCAACTGCGGCCCGCAACTGGGCTTTGCACTCCTCTAGCTCTTGAGACAACTGGGTATTCTTCTCAGTAAGAGCCTACACAAATAATGATCCTTAAATCAGGTGTGTCAACTATTTCAAGTCTCATGGGCTACTGGTATATATAATTATCAGATTTTCTTAGCCATATATCCTTTATGTACTGGTCCGTGGCTCTGGCAAGACCATTTTTAGCAGCTCGGATGTACGTGTCTCCTGAGTTGAAGGCATCAAATGCCTCTTCGGAGAAACCAGGGTCACGGAGTACGGCCCGGCGGCGCCTGTGATTCATGGCACTCTCCACTTCGGAATCTGTAGCGGACAGCCTATCCGCATCCTTTGTAGGAGGAACATCCAGTGTTGTCCCCACGTTAGCGTCTGCCCCTAAGTCTGGCTCTGGAGTCCGGCTGGTGGAGGCATGGCCGGCAGGCTCTCCGGGCACGGTCCGGCGAGCATTTTTTCTGCCAGGAACCATGGACGTTATTATATTTAAAAGACGACAAACCACGGAGCAGGGTTTTTTCATACCTCTACGACAGCGTCTCAGTCCTGGCCGCCTTCCTTTTAAGCCTATCCGGTTTCGGTGCCCATTGCTGGTGAGTCACTGCGGGTTCGGCATGGCGTCCCGAGGGCCTTCCCTGTAGGGCACCATATGTGTGTGATAGGTGAAGTGCAAAAAAGGGATCCTTCTCGGAAGTTGGGACTCCGGTTTTACTTACGTGCGATGCAGGGAGCAGGCCCAGATAATCGGCTATGATAGCCACCAAGGCACCGTCGCAGCTCAACTGATAGAACGTCCTGTCGATGAGTTCCACGAATATGTCCAGATCTTCTTCGAGTCTGGGGTCGAGGGCCCGGTCAGGGTCCTCTGGCTGTGGAGACGGGCTATGGACCTCCCTCACGGCTTTTCGCAGTTCCTGCTATGAAATAGCGAGGTAAATACTTATAATGAAGAACGCGGGAAGATCTGGAGTAAAAGGTAGCAGCTCACCTAGTTTGGGGGGTTGTACATGGAGAATCCATCCCGTGTCTTAATGCGGATGAACTCCTCTTCCTCTCCTTTGTATAAATCGGACAGTACTTTCGCTAGAGCGGCGGCGGAGTCTGGACCTTTACGGCCGCAGCGGGTGGCATCGTCTTCTCCATTGAAGTGCCACATGGGTTGCCCCGATACTGAAGTGGCTGCACCCCCCGCATTATACATATTGACACAACCTCGATTATTGTCAGTCCTGATTTGGCCAGCATTTCTATCATGCCCATCAGGTAAAGGACCTCTCTGTTATCTTCCTCCTGGGGGCTCCGAGGACACCAGCTGCGGCGTTTCTTCAAAGGGGCATTATTGAACTCAGGAAGGCCCATCCGAATAGGGTCCAGAAGGGGGACGTCCTCCATATAAAACCACTCCGAAGGCCAGTCTTCGGATGTCTTCTTCGGGGTACCGGACAGGTATCCAGTCCCGGCGATGCGCCATATTTCAGCTCCGCCTACTTGATATATTGACTCCTTCTGTGTGCGGAGTACGAGGAAGAATCGCCTTTTCCATAGCTCGAAATGAGCTTCGCAGCCTAGAAACAACTCGCAAAATGTGACGTAGCCAGCGATGTGCAATATGGAGGCGGGAGTAAAGTTATGCAGCTGGAGGCCGTAGAACTCCAGGAGCCCGCGGAGGAACGGATGGATTGGAAATCCGAGTCCCCTCAATAGGTAAGGGACAAGGCATGCTCGTTCCCCCATGGACGGGTTGGGGAAGCTCTCCACTTGCTCCCTGCATTTATAAGTGGCTAGTCCGGCTCGGACGGGGACCATATACGTAGGAGGGAGAAACCCCTGGGTCTGTAACTCTACTAATTGGTTGTGAGGGACGGAACACTTCTCCCAATTGCCTGGCTTAGCGCCACGGGAGCGAGAGGAGGAGCTGTGATGGCCGGCCATGATAGGATGAGCTTTTCCGGGCGCGCTCCGATGGATACTCGCCGGGAGGATGGTGTGATCTGATCTGAGGATCCCTGGCTCTTTAAATAGGTGATTTGCTCATAGGGTTAGGGTGGCAAATGTAAAAATGCCCCGACTTCTCACATTCGCTCGACACGTGGAAGATAGCCATTATTAAAGCGCAGAAGCCGAGGAGTGCCACATTTATGGGAAGCCGGACACTATTCGTACTCAGGATTTGGAGGAGAACCCGCCTTGCAATGCCGAAGACAATCTGCGCGCCGGACTCATCGTCATTGAAGCCTGGTTCGGGGGCTACTGAGGGAGTCCTGGATTAGGGGGTCCTCGGACAGCCGGACTATATGCTTGGGCCGGACTGTTGGATTATGAAGATACAAGATTGAAGACTTTGTCCCGTGTCCGGGTATGTAGATCTCCTCCCTTGTAACCGACTCTGTGTAACCCTAGCCCCCTCCGATGTCTATATAAATCGGAGGATTTAGTCCATAGGACAACAACAATCGTAACCATAGGCTAGCTTCTAGGGTTTAGTCTCTACGATCTCGTGGTAGATCAACTTTTGTAATACTCATATCATCAAGATCAATCAAGCAGGACGTAGGGTATTACCTCCATCGAGAGGGCCCGAACCTGGGTAAACATCGTGTCCCCTGCCTTTTGTTACCATCCACCTTAGACGCACAGTTCGGGACCCCCTACCCGAGATCCGCCGGTTTTGACCCCGACAGCGCCCCCAACAAGCCCCAAGGCCTTTTTTAGCGCTGGCGCATGCCCCTAGGAGCCCATTTTTCGCCGGTTAGGCCTGAAACTGGCGCCGATGGACCCAGGCCGAACCTGGCGCGCTGGGGGCGCCCGGGGGCGCCGGAGCAATCGTTTTGGCGCGAAAGAATGGCGGGCCCACCGAGTCAGCGACCCCCGCGCCTCGTCGTCCTCGTCACCTCGTTTTCCCGTGGGGAATCAATGCCAAGGCTGCCGCCGGTCAGCCTTCCATTTATTCCTCACAGGTGGCGTAGTGCGGCGACGCGCCCCCTCCTGCCATGCATACACACTCTGCCTGTCGGAGGAGGAGCAGGCCCTCCCAGAGTACGATGCCGAAAACCATGAGTCGTGGGCGGCCTACTTCGAACGCCGGCAGGCGGAGCGGCTCGCCTCCATCAGCAACGCGCCGGTGGTAAGGGGGCGCAAGAACAGCGACCGCCGCCGCCTGTGGTGGGGCGCCCCCGACCACACACTCCACGCCATCCTCGAGTACCTCGAGGGCGGCAACGATCCATCGCTCGAATACTCGGCGGCCCTGGCACCCCGCCGGAGTGGCGGCCCGTGGCTGCCGAGGCGAATGTTGGGCGGGTCCTCCTCCTCCTCCCACTCCTCCGGGTCGCCGGCGCCCATCAGCATCAAGGCAGAGCCCGTGGAAACACCGCTCGGTCAGCGCACCCATGGCGCCACCCTCACCATCAACGAGGGTGCAGTGCCTCCTCAGCTCCTACGTCCCGCCTCATCAAGCCCAAGACGGATCCGGGGCTCGCCCCCGTGAAGAGCGAGCACGCTGACATGACCGCACTCGACGAAGAGGCCGCCCTAAAGTGGGCGCGGGAGGATAGGGCGCAGCTGGAAATGGAGCGCCAGCGCCGTGCCCTAGAGCAGATCGCTGCATGGCGCCGTGACCGCAATGAGGGAGACGTCGTTGTCCTCGAGGACAGCGACGACGAGGCGCCGCCACCGGCCAAACCAGTCCGCCAGGGCGACCCCGGGCAGGGGTCCAGCAGGGATGGCCATATGAAGGAGGAGGACGACGACGGCGACTACGCCGCCTTCAACAAGTTCTTTTTAGTAGATTTTATGTTTTCTATATGTAAAAAAACAGTGGAACGCCTAAATATCGCCGAATCTATGTCGTGTTTGCCGAATTTTGGCCGAATGTCTTTTTAAAAATATTTACAAAAAGAGCGTCTGGAGGCGACCTGGGGCGGCGGCTGAGAACCCAATCACCCACACGCCGAAAATATCGCCGGTTCGCCCTCAAGCGGCATTTTTTCTAGCTCTTGGGGGGGGGGCTGGAGATGCTCTTAGTCACCTAAAATTAAAAATCACATAAATTCAATATTATACTCCCTCCATTTTTTGTTTGCTAACACAGTATAGACACAGACGCTCATAATTACACACATACACTCACCCCATGAATGCACGTATGCGCACTCTACCCCTATAAGCATCTCTGAAACTGAGCCGACACATTATTTTGAGATTGGCGAAGTCACCAGAGACATATTCGTAGTCGACGGAAATGTCTCCTCCCACTGAACGCACATTGCAGAAAGCATTGTTAAGGAAACCGTTAACTGATAGCTGCTCGGTTGATTGGCGAGTAGGGGATCAATAGGCTGCTTTATCAGTTTATTGGCTACTCGATGACCCTACAAGTAGGGATTAATCGGCAAGTTAATTCATTAATCAGACGAATTCGTGAACTGGGCGAACGACCTGAAATAAATCCAGAAATTCTATTATAGTATGGATGAATAAACAAACGAAATAAATATAACTTAGGGAGTGTTTGTTTTCAAGGACTTTTTTGTGTAGGGACTAGAAAAAGTTCCTCTTAGAGACTTTTTTATCAAACAAGAGAGACTTTTTAGGGACTAAACTAGGCATTTGGAACTAAATGAAGAAGACTCTCAAGAAGAGTCTTTTTGGGATTTTTTGGTCCTTTTCCAACAATACCCCTCCATGCACCCATTGGCCCACCACCCCATGGTGTTGTTTGATTGTTATTTTTCTATATATTAGGGGCAACATGGTCATTTAATAACCTCTAGGAAGGGATTAGGGATTTTTTAGTCTCTGGAAACAAACAGGGATGGACTTTTTAGGGACAAGGGTCTTTTTAGTTGGGACTAGAAAAAGTATTAGGACTAGAGAACCAAACACCACCTTAGATCTAGACATCTAATTTTAGAATTGAACAACTAATAATTAATTAAAATAATATTGCAGCCGAAGGAGCTGTGCCAGGACATATGCAATTACCTATCGCACAAACAGACAATCACGTGTTTTCGCTGCTTCCAATTTTCACCACACATGAATACATCAGACATTCACGGCAATTTAGTTACACTTTGCACGTTTGCACGCAATGTGTAACTCACGTTAAACACAACAACCAGTTTCCTTCACACATTGCTCATATTTCCCACCGTAACTGGAAGAAAAAATTAGAGAGGTGCCTGATCAGGCTTGCAAAACCTCTACGCAACTGAATCAGGTTTTTCTTGTTCTACTTTTTTGACGGTATACAACAAGAGTTGTGTTTTCTGGTGACATTACATTTCTTAAAGATTTTGGGGATCTTAGATAGAATTAGGTTAGCCAACATACAACGACCAAAATTCAAAAATCATACATCAACCAAGGCCTGCAGGTGACAGGACTAGAGCACACGCGCACAGTAGGCCAGTAGCAGTGCAACATGTTTATTACATCATCAAGGCTCGATCATTACTAACTATTCCTAACCATTTTCTCAAAAAAATTGAAAATAACGATATAATAAGGCAAACTAGTTCTCAAAAAGAAAAGAAAGATCAGGCAACCAGAGTTGTTTTAAATCCATTCATGCCATCTAAGTAAGCAATGCCAAAATACATAGGTGTTTTGTTCAGTTGCATCTATGATGTGAACTAAGTGTAGATCAGATGCTTATATCACTTGTGGTGGAACCAACACCCCAGGATTTAAATCGTAGAGTTGACACTAGTTCTTGTATTTTCTAGAATAGCATCTATGATGCGAATGGGAACCCGCATGGCCCAACGATATTTTTTATATACTTTTTCAGTTGTACTTCTAAATACTGTTGCTCAGATGGTTAGGTCCATTATGATGCAACCACTCATCATAGTTCAAGTCTTAAACTTCACACTGCTGCTTGTTGGACACATTTTAGGCTTTTCGATGATTTTTGTTCGGTGGGGAGGCGATGTTTCTATCACCTACGAAGATATCTATGATGACTTTGTCAATCTTAAGATATTGTGTTGGCTCAGTATCTCGAAGGTGCTCATAGATATAAGATATGCGTGCGTTCATAAGATGAGTGTATGTGCATGTATGTGAGCATCTGTGTTGTATTCTGCTATTTTTCAATTTTTGGCATGGTAATATGTGTCTCATTTATATATCATAAGAATCATAGTACAAGTCACGTATAAACCGACCTGACAAAGTTGAAAAGACAACCGAGTGCTAGCCTTTGCACAAAGAAACACCAACCAAGAAGTAAAGATACAAACAAAACCGAAGAATCCTACCGAAGAATCCTGTGAGCTTAACACCAACGTCCGCCACCTGCCTCAGGCACCACCATAGTAGCCACCAAAAGAAAAAAATGTCAGGTCACCTCCATACTCAACCTCGATGCGGCTCCATCGCTAATATGCAGCTTTACGAACCTTTAAGGTGGCTCGCAAGAGGCGAAACCATTATCGTTAAACGAATCAGACCGGGGCAACATTCCGGACACGCTATTGAACTCTAGATCTGACACCCCCACATGAATAAGACGTTAGAGGAGAAAACCATATCTACCATTCACAAATCACAAACCCAGCACACGATCCACCATCTTTCAGATGCCGTCGATGCAGACCATAATTTGCACCGGCTCATGGACTACCTCCTAAACTCCGAGCCGACGCTGGAGTCAACGCCATCGCAATGGCGGAGCCCGAGGAAACATGTCCACCACGAAGATCCTACCGTTACACCATCCTTATTTAAACAGACTGATTTCCAAATACATCCCTAATCATAGGACCGCTCGCCTTGTCGGAGTAGGATCTAAAAAACTCTATTCAATACCGCCATCGCCACCATCGAAATAAAAATGATGAACAACATAAAAAGCTAAACTACAAGAGCCTAAAAGGATCCACACACCTTGGTTCGACAACCCCGCTCACCACCGGAGGCCGGCGGCGGAGGTAAGTCCCTGGCGGCGAAAGGCAAGATCTCCTTTTCTTTCTTCTGGCATCTATGATAATTCATGCTTGCATGAATTCCAGAACCGTACGTACGAAGACAGGCCGGTACAAGTCGAATAACATCGTTAGTAGAGAGTTTCGAACCGCAACTTCTTCACACGAGAAGCCACTTTTATTTGTCTGTTCTCTGCTCTACGCGAGCACATGTCATTCATGCATGTCACCCCCAGTCTGTGTATATCCCTTGTCCTTTTTCTTTACCTTCTTTTATTCGGCTTCTCCAAGACGATGAAATCTTCTTTTATTGAACGTCAATATGTGAGGGACGTCACCTGAGAGAGGACTTCCAGCCAACGTTCGTTCGTGAGGGAGAGGTCCTCCGGCGAACGTTTTCTCCCGTTCGCCAGTGGGGAGGGACATGGCCCAATTGGTCCAAATCCCATTAAAATTATACTCTCTTCGTTTTTAAATATTTGTCTTTTTAGAAATTTCAATAAATGACTGCATACGAAGTAAAATGAGTGAATCTACACTCTAAAATATGTTTATATGCATCTGTATGTGGTAGTTCATTTGAACTCTCTAAAATAACAAATATTTAGGAACGGAGGAAGTATTTTATAAGGACATGCCATGAACAAAAAAAAATCAGAAAAAGTGGTAGTAAGAAAAAAAATGCCATCCTCTCAAACTGAAAATATCACCCTCTTAAAAATAATAAAATATCACCTCTCAAAATAAAAAGATGTCATCCTCGCTTTTAAAAAATGCCTTCATCACTATAATAAAAAATGTCATCCTATTATAAAAATGGATGCTCATATAAATAAAACGGTTATCCTCTAATAAACAGAACTGCCATCCTTCAGTAATTAAATACCATCCTCTTTTAAAAATGTCATGTTATTAATAATAAAAATGTCATACTCTTACAACAAAAACTGCCATGTTAATTTTTTTTAGTAAAATTTCCATGTACCTTACTGAAAAAACAACCTCTTAACAAAAAATAAAAAACTGCCATGTTAATTTTTTTAGTAAAATTGCTATGTACCTAATTGAAAAAACAACCTCTTAACAAAAAATAAAAACTGTCATGTTAATTTGAAAAAAGGGGGCAACTGGGATTCAATCCCAGCCCCCCCTGATGTAGACTCGGGAACATAACCAATTGGTTTGGTGATGGGGTTTTGAAAAAGACATGGTTCGCTAGCTTTTGTGCCACAACGAACATTTTCGAAAGTCTGACGTGTCTTCGCTCTTGCCAAGATTCGTGCAACGAAATCTGACGGCAGAAAGAGGCTTCACCTCTTCAACTTTGTGGCGGACGCCTTGGGCGCCATGCTAGACAAAACTCGATCTGCTGGCCACATCAGAGGAGTGGTCGGTAATTTGATCCCAGGAGGTGTGTCACACCTGCAGTATGTGGATGACACTCTTCTCCTTTTTGAGCCGGACGAACATAGTATCGCAACGGTTAAGGCCATTCTACTGTGTTTTGAACTCATGTCTGGACTAAAAATTAACTTCCACAAATGTGAAGTGATGTCCATAGGGATGGACGCGGCCGAAAGTGAGCGGGTGGCCAACTTGCTTAATTGCAAACTTGGGAAGTTCCCACTTACCTATCTCGGCCTCCCGATCGCAGAGAAGAAATGCTCGATTGATGATTGAGAACCTCTCAACACTAAGGTGGCGGACCGGGTTTGTCCGTGGAGAGGTCGATTTATGTCTTCAGGGGCAAGACTAATCCTTACTAACTCCAGCCTCTCGTCCCTACCCATGTTTGCCATGAGTATGTTCTTGATGGCTGATGGGGTCCACACAAAAATGGACACCCTGCGGGCACGTTTCTTTTGGGAAGGAGCGGGCCCTAAACGGAAATACCACATGGTTAAGTGGCAAGCCGTCTGTAGACCTAAAGCTCAGGGGGGGCCTTGGGATCATCAACTCTAAGCTGATGAACATTGCGCTTATGTGCAGGTGGGTCTGGAAGCTGTCCCAGGGAGGGACCAGCCTCTGGGTTGACCTCCTTCGGGCCAAGTATTTCCCGCATGGGAATTTCTTTGAGGCAACACCTCACGGGTCCCCTTTCTGGACCTCTATCCAATCCCTCAAACCATACTTCGCCAGGGGTGCGAGGTTCACTGTTAATAACGGCCGCTCCACGCGTTTTTGGCATGACGTTTGGATAGGCCAGCATCCTCTTTGGTCGGAGTTTACCCATCTCTATTCCATCGCGGTTGAGCCCAACCAACTGGTTGCTTCGGCTCTTAGTGCCACTCCGCCCCCTATCTACTTCAGAAGGGAGCTTTTGGGGCCGGAGCTGGAAGACTGGGAGCGCTTGCGGGCTCTGATAGCGAATGTGCGGCTGTCGGGCTCCGGAGACGTGGTCTCTTGGAGACTTTCGGGCTCTGGCAAGTTCACTGTCAAGTCCCTGTATAGAGAGTTGTGCCGCGGCCATGCCCCGATGGCAGCCACGGGGCTTTGGAAGGCGCGAATCCTGCTTAAGATTAAGGTCTTCCTATGGCAACTATGCCAAGATCGCCTTCCTACCTCTATCAATATAGCCAAGCGCAATGGGCCTGCTTTCGGGCCTTGCACTTTGTGTGCTGACGCGAAAGATGCTGACCACGTGTTCTTCTGGTGTCCTTTGGCGTGCTTTGCTTGGAGCACGGTCCGTGAGGCTGCTGGGGTGGATTGGAATCCATGCTCACGCTCTGAGCTTGTGTCGTACCTATCGTCGATCCAGGGCCCTCTGCGCCGGATCATGTGGACGTGTGCTTCGGCCATGTTATGGGCCTTATGGCACATCCGCAACAAGTTTACTATTGAGGGAGTATTTCCCTCTCACCCCGCTGATGTAATCTTCAAATGCATCTTATTCTTGCAGCAGTGGGCACTACTGGGAAGGCAACAGGAGTCTGATCTTCATCGCCAAGCTATCGCACATCTTCGCTCCGTCTACTCGGCGTCTCGAGCCCCGTCATATCCGTTTGCTGCCTCATAGGGATGGGCAGTCCTTTTGGTCTTGGGTTCCCCCGAGCCTGCGCACTCGTTAGTCTGGCTGGCTATGCCGTGTAATGCACTTTATTTCGCCGTCGTTGCCTTTTGTGGCATGCCTTAGAACTTAGGTGACTAGCTTCGATTCCGTTTGTTTTAGTTTGATTTATTTGTGCATGCTGCCTGTGTGGAAGGCTTTATTAATTTAAAGTCGGACGTCCCTAACGTCTATATTCTAAAAAAATAAAAAAAAGAAAGAGGGTTCACTGGAACCTGGCTCCTGGCTCCTGGCTGATGTACGCTAGCTAGTATTTCCATCTTTTAGTAACTTCTTTTGAGTTTTGACAGCCATGATGAAGAAACGTTGATCATCTGCATATTCCAACTTCTTTGCCTCCGCATAATAGTGCGCTTAATTCCGGTAATTCATATCTGAACTTGGGCTGATCTGAATATGTTGAATAGTAAATTAAGGAAGAGTAACAAATTCAAGAAATTATGCTATTTTGGCATGAAAGATGGAAGTCTGCAAGGAACATGTAAATTTTTGGGGTGTTTGGACATTCGGGAACCTAAACAAATCAGATCCAAATAGTGTTTTTTTCTCAAAGTTTTTCCACAACCAATTTTCTTTCATCACGACCTTCTCGAATGTCCAAACACCCTGAAGTTTTCATGCATATCACGTATTTCAGTGTCTTGGGTGTCAAAAATAAAATAAAATTTTAAACATTTTTTGATATTTTATTTGATTTCTCTATTCATATTGATGTGCGGATGCACCCAGGCTCGGAATCGCTGCACTCATTTGATTTGGTGGTGCGAACGATGGATGGTGGTGCGAACGACCTATCGATCTGGATCGATCACGATCGATTGAGTTGCTTTCCCGAAGTTTGGAGTGAACTGATGCTAAGAAAATAAATATTCTTTGGATTATTCGGCAAAATATATGTTTTTTCCTGCAGGTCTATTCGACAGGTCATACCTCAGCAAATGACCACGCGTGTGAGAGAAACTCTGATAGCTCTCTTAAAGAAATGTCGTAAAAATCAGTTTACGGGATGTGTGTATATCCAGGGGAATTTTCTAATGACAAGTTTTCAATTGCCGTAAACATCTTTCCCAAAAACAATATTTCATTATTTTCATTATACTAGCGTAACTAATGACTTAGGGCCTGCAAGTCAGCAACACATTTGACGAAAAACACATTTGACGATAGCCGATGAGGTGTGGCGGCAGTCTGGCGTGGTGGTGGCGCGAGGGTGTCCGAGAGTGAAAGTTTAGGTCGTTGCAGCCCGCCAAAATTGTATGGAAAAGTCATCGTCCCGTAAACATGAGGGGAGGTGGGGTCAATTATATGATATCCCATAAAAGATTTTTTTTTTCAGAGTACGCAAATTGCGTACCTTAACTTTATAGAAGAGGGAAAACAATGTACAAGAGATTGTGATGCATAGCCAATGGTCACAGGCCGACCACGGCCACGTTAGAACTCCAACTCCACACACTATGTTAACTCCTCACAAGATGGTGTCAACTCCACGTCCTCACGTTCTCCCCCAAGTGCGAAGTTCGTCAAGAATCCTGTTTGAAAGGTCAGCCACCGAGATGGGCGTGGCCACCGAGCGAAAAACCCGTTAATTCCTTTTCTTCCAAAGATGCCAGCACACTAGCATTACCAAGCTATCAAAAGCTTTGCGTGTCTCCTTGTCGAGCCGTTTTCGGGTACCGCCCCACCATGACTCCAGAGTATCACTCACCACCGGTGCTAGGACCGCGGCAGCCCTCGTGCTGGATAGAATGTTGTGCCATACTTGGCGCGAGTAGACGCACTGGATTAGCAGATGATCTACGTTATCCTCCTCCTGGCCACAAAGATAACACGGGGAGGGGTTATCTTGTAGCCCATGCCGCAGCCTCCTGTCGGATGTCCATATTCTATGTTGCATAGCGAGCCACATGAAGATCTTGCAGGTGAGAGGTGCCCAACACTTCCAAATCCAATGCGCATAGGTCACACTGATCGCACCCTTGAAGAGCATTTGGTACGCGGAGGCCGAACTGTACACATGCTTGGAGTTCCAGGGCCAAACAGCCTCATCCCGCTCGGTGGGAATAAGTTGCGTCGTAATAGCAATCTCCCAAAGGCTGATCAACTGAACGAGTTCATCCATGGATAGCTCACTGGAGATGTCTGAGGCCCAACGGTGGTTGAGCAATCCATCATGCATTGTCCGCTTGTTCACAGTTTGCGTACGAACCTTGCCCCAGATGCTCGGAGCAATCTCCCTGGCTGTGGCACCTCTCATCCATCTGTCTTTCCAAAACAACACCTTGTGGCCGTCCCCAAGTGTCCAATGAATCAGGCTGTCAAAACCCGACTGCACTTGCGGATTCGTGGTCATCGAGAGACCATGCCACGGTCTGCCTGGGTCCGTACATCTAAGCCATTCCCAAAGCAATCTTAAAGCCAAGCCTTGGAGGTTTAGGTCGAGAAGGCCAAGGCCACCTAGCTCCTTAGGCCTGCACACTCTTTGCCAGGCAACAAGACATTTCCCTCCATGAATTTCCTCTGATCCGTCCCAAAAGAATGCTCTGCAACGCTTGTTCACTTGCTCGATAGCCCACTTGGGTACATCCGAAACGATAAGATGGCGAGTGGGGCGTGCCATCACCACATCATGAACAAGCACCAGCCTTCCAGCTCTAGTGATTAAACCTTTCTGCCATCCAGGCATGAACTTAAGCACTTTGTCCACTATCGGTTGCCATTCGGAGCGCGTCAGCTGCCAGATGGAGAGTTGCAGCCCCAAGTACTTGCAGGGAAAAGATTCTAAGCTCCACGGCATTGCATCCTGAACCAATTCCTTATCGCCAACCTCATCTCTGATCATGATGGCCATTGATTTTGTGTAATTGATGTGCAATCCAGAGGCGGTCCCGAAGATGTGCAGGGCCTCTTTAACAAACCTAAGATCCGAGACCGTGGGTCTGACGAAAAGCACGACATCATCCGCATATATAGAGAGCCGTTGCATGGATGTACAGCCCGGCATTCTACTCAGCACACCACACTCCTGGGCTTTGGTGATGAGGGATGTGAGGACATCCATGGCGATAACAAACAGAAGTGGCGAGACCGGGTCTCCTTGCCGTAGCCCTTGAGCGTGTGTGAATTTCTATCCCGCGTGACCATTAACCACCACTCGGGAAGAGGCCGTGGAGAGTAAATTCGCTGTCCAAGATAGGCAAGTATCCGAGAATCCTTTGGTGCGGAGGACCTCAAAGAGGAATGGCCAAGACAGAGTGTCAAACGCACGCGAGATGTCCAGTTTTAGCATGACTCCCTTTGCTTTTCTACGATGGAGTGGGCGAGCCACCTGTCCGACGAGCATGAAATTGTCATGAAGGTTCCCCCCTTGATGAACGCCGATTTATTTGCTTGGACGAGCTCATTCATACGCGGCCGTAGTCTGTTAGCGAGAAGCTTGGAGCCTATCTTGGGTAGGCTATGGACCAGGCTAATGGGTCGAAAGTCTCCCACACGGCACGCACCGGCCTTTTTGGGGATGAGCGTGATAAGCGCCTGATTTAGCCTTCCAAACCCGGGACCATCACCGAGAAACAGATGGTGGAGGGCTGCCAACAAGTCACCTTTGATGATACTCCAAGCTTTTTGAAAGAAGAGACCAATGAACCCGTCCGGCCCTGGTGGGCGATCTGCAAGCATCTCCTTAACCGTGGCCCACACCTCATCCTTCGTAAACATCACATCCCGGTCCATCAAATTTATGCGCGGGATCTCGAGGAAGTCCAGGTCGATTGTGTTTTCCCGCACTCTCGCCGTGCCCAGTAAGTCTTTGTATGCTTGGTCCGTGATCGTATTGCCTTCATGCAGAATAGCCGGGATAAAGTTTTCCGTCTTCCTTCCATTAGCCACTAGATGAAACAGTTTGGAATTGGCATCGCCCTCCTAGAGCCATCTTATGCGCGACCTTTTCCTAGCGATCATGCGCTCAAGCAAGGCCAGGCCTAACGCCACAAGCTTAAGGGATCTGCGCAACCACCTCTCCCCGTCCGAGAGCAAGCGCCGCTCCTGCGCCACGTCAAGCTGGAATATGATCCAGTTAGCCATCGCAATTTGCAACTTGACATTGCCAATCCTCTTCTATCCCCAGGCAGTTAGATACCGAGCTGCGTTCCTGAGGAGCGCGTCGAGCCGTTTGAAGGGGTCATGAATGTTGGGATCACAGGTCCAAGCCTCCATAACCGCATCTTCAAAGCCATCAAGTCTAGTCCAAAACACCTCAAATCGAAAGCGCCGCTGCGGGTGTATGTGCTCGTTCAAGCCAAGGTGTAGCAGGCAGTGATCCGAGGTCGATGTTGACATGGCTTGGAGCAAGCAATCCGGGTAAGCAAGCTCCCTGTCCACCGAGACAAGTGCCTTATCAATTTTTGTGAGCGTGGGGACCTCTCTTTCATTGCTCCAAGTAAATGCCCATCCATGCATGTACAACTCCTTGAGCCCATTGCCATCGACAAACTGACGGAATCTATGCATTGTCCTCCTGTCCAGAAGCGAGTTATTCTTGTCTGAGGCTTGGAGAATCATATTAAAGTCACCAATGATCATCCAGGGGCCCGGGCACAGCTCCCTCCTGGCTGCTAGCTCCTCAAGGAACAACAACTTTTCCTGGTCCTCCTGCGGTCCATAGACCATAGTAAGCCGCCATGGCGTACCATCGAGTGGAGATATGTACCCAGTGATGCAGTGTGTGTCTCTAACACAGTTCATAATGTTGCTCAGCGCTGCATTCCAAGCTAAAAGGATCCCACCCCTCGTATCCGTAGATGGTAAGTAGTAATACCCATCATAAGACGGGCCAAGACATTGCATAACGGTAAAAGTGTCAATACAAGCAAGTTTAGTCTCCTGGATACAAAAAATAGCTGGGTGCACCGAGTCCGCAAATTCACGCAGCGCCTTCTTCTTGGTCGGGCTGTTTAGGCCACACACGTTCCAACACATCAACTCCAACTTGATCGTCGACATGATGTCGAAGTATAACTCCAACACTTGCCATTTAGGCAAGCAGGGTCACCCTCGGTGTGTCCTCCTGGCCAAGGTCAAAAGGTATGGCCTTACCGAAGATGGATGCGATCGCACGTAGCTGCGGCTCTTGGATGGGTGAATCAAACATTTGCCGCAACTGTCCCAGGGCCTCATCAGTAACAGCCAAGCCCTCCGGAGATATGCCAAGGGCTTTGAGGAGAACCGTCTCAGCCGCAGTCGCTTTAGTCTTCCTTGGCACATTTACATATGCGGACCGTGTATTGTGGCGGGGCGCGTACTCTGGCCCTGCATTCTTCCCACGTACCGCTTCGATTTCCTTAAGCAGCGGCGAAGCCAGTTCTTAAGCAGTCCCGCGCAGAAGGCCTTAATATTTGCAACTACTTTGCTCTTTAGGCGGAAGCAAAACATCGTTTGGGGCGAGGGGTACGTGCATGCGCACGTCAACATCCATGCAAGCTGCACGGTCCACCAGGCGCGGCCCCACCGTGCAGTTTGTCGTCTCGCGGCCCACCTCTCCCAGCCTCCTGTCGCAATCATTAGCTGGGCCCGCAATCCCCACCTCCGCAGGCGTGATGGTGGGGGGCAGCAATTCTTCCATCGGGTCCCAGCCTAGTGCTGTCTCCTGATCCAGAGATCTCGCCAATCCTTGCGCCTCACGAGCTGGCCCACACCCACTCTGGGGCTCTGCTTGACCGGTCTCCGTGGTGGTTAGATCGCCCAAATTCTGTCCCACTGGGCCCGCGGCAGCTGTGGTAGCTGCAACCTCAGCCTCCACCGTCTCCGCATTGGCTGGCTCGCTCTCCAAAGGTGTGGACCAAACTGAATCCTTGACGATCCCAACACCCTGTCCCAACGCTGCCCCAATGGACATCTCCTGCCTACCAAAAGCAACCACCATGGGATCCATCGAACCTACCACAACATCTTCTGTCGCCACATCCTGCACACCAATGGGAGGAGGGGGCGGCTGGTCTGGCCTATGGGAAGGCGACCGTGGGCCTTCTGCCACCACCAAATCCTGACCCAAAGTGGCGACCACCGGATTCTCTGCGGCCAAGCGCCCCGGTTCCACAGGCTCCTCCTGACGGCCTAGCACAGGCCCCACCGCCGCCACCGGGCTCACCAGCGCCGAAGCAGAAGGCCGGACTGCCGGCGATGCAGGAATCCCCAACTTCGACGACACAGCCACCCGGGCACCCGCCATGATTGGCGAGATGCGCCAATCCGAGGGCCCCACGTGCCCCAACAATGCATGTCGATACGAGCCACCGGCAACACCTCCCGCCGGCGCATTGGCTCTGACATCCCTAACTCCACGCGTCCAAGGTAGCATGCGCCATTCTCCACTGCCCGAGAAACTATCCGAGTCTTCTGGTAGAACGCTTTGGCCGCTCCCATCTGAGCTTGGCGGCCGCAACCAACCTTCCGGACCGGCGTGCTCTCTGACCTGGCCAATATGGATGAGCGTCTTGTACTCGAGCAACTGACGAGAAGTTGGTCGGCGAGCCGCCGGGTTGAACTCCACCTCTGGCTCCGGCACCCACAGCCTTCTCGCCACCGGCACCTCATCGGGGTCAATGCACCAAGCCCGTAGCTTGAACAGGGAGAGGTCCTCGCGGCTGGCTGTCTCCGGTGCCAAGCTCTCCACCAGGCAGCCCAAACCCAAGAGCTCCGCCGCCGTGTCCCTCGTCCATACATGGGAAGGCACTCCCTCAATCATCAGATCCACCTGAGAGCGCATCACTTTTGACACTGCTTGTGCTTGCCACAGCCAAGGCCTAAAGAACAACTTGAAGAAGCTGTGCTCAATGAAGTCCGTCGAAAGGGCCTGATTCTTGAGCTCCGGCATCGCAAAGACCGCAAGAAAATCCTTCGGGAAGAACTTATGCACGAAAAACTTGTGCCTAGGGACATCCAGCTGGGCCGCCATAGCCTCAGCCGCCTCCACAGACGAGACCGCGGGCCTGGGACCGCCAATGTACGCGACCACAGCGGTTTTGAGTCTTTGCTCCATGTTGTCCATCTCATGGGTCCGTGAGATGATGCAGACATCCATGGCCGCTGGAGCCGCGGCCGCCGCAGGCACCGCCAGCCAGGCTCCCTGCTACCTCTTGAGCACTACGTAGGATTTCCTCGAAGAGGAGAGGATGATGCAGCAAAGTAGCGTAAGTATTTCCCTTAGTTTTTGAGAACCAAGGTATCAATCCAGTAGGAGGCTACGCGCGAGTCCCTTGTACCTACACAAAAACAATAGCTCAACGCAACCAACGCGCTTAGGGGTTGTCAATCCCTTCACGGTCACTTACGAAAGTGAGATCTGATAGAGATGATAAATAATATTTTTGGTATTTTTGGTATAGAGATGCAAAGTAAAAAGTAAAAGCAAAGTAAAAGCAAAGCAATAATAAAGTGATGGAGATTGATATGATGAGAAAGAGACCCGGGGGCCATAGGTTTCACTAGTGGCTTCTCTCAAGATCATAAGTATTCTATGGTGGGTGAACAAATTACTGTTGAGCAATTGACAGAATTGAGCATAGTTATGAGAATATCTAGGTATGATCATGTATATAGGCATCACGTCCGAGACAAGTAGACCGACTCCTGCTTGCATCTACTACTATTACTCCACTCATCGACCGCTATCCAGCATGCATCTAGAGTATTAAGTTAAAAACAGAGTAACGCCTTAAGCAAGATGACATGATGTAGAGGGATAGTTTCATGCAATATGATAAAACCCCATCTTGTTATCCTCGATGGCAACGATACAATACGTGCCTTGCTGCCCCTTCTGTCACTGGGAAAGGACACCGCAAGATCGAACCCAAAGCTAAGCACTTCTCCCATGGCAAGAAAAACCAATCTAGTAGGACAAACCAAACTGATAATTCGAAGAGACTTGCAAAGATAACCAATCATACATAAAAGAATTCAGAGAAGATTCAAATATTATTCATAGATAGACTGGATCATAAACCCACAATTCATCGGTCTCAACAAACACACCGTAAAAAGAAGATTACATCGAATAGATCTCCACAAGAGAGGGGGAGAATATTGTATTGAGATCCAAAAAGAGAGAAGAAGCCATCTAGCTACTAACTATGGACCCGTAGGTCTGAAGTAAACTACTCACACTTCATCGGAGGGGCTTGGATGATGATGTAGAAGCCCTTCGTGACCGATGCCCCCTCCGGTGGAGCTCCAGAATAGGCCCCAAGATGTGATCTCGTGGATACAGAAAGTTGCGGCGGTGGAATTAGGTTTTTGGCTCCGTCCCCGATCGTTTGTGGGTACGTAGGTATATATAGGAGGAAGAAGTACGTCGGTGGAGCTTCGAGGGGCCCACGAGGCAGGGGGCGTGCCCTAGGAGGGGGCGCCCTCCATGCTCGTGACCGCCTCGTGGCTTTCTTGACGGAGGGTCCAAGTCTCCTGGATCTTATCTGATGAGACAATGACGTTTCCGAAGGTTTCATTCCGTTTGGACTCCGTTTGGTATTCTGTTTCTCCGAAACACTGAAACAGGCAAAAAACAGCAATTCTGGGCTGGGCCTCCGGTTAATAGGTTAGTCCCAAAACTAATATAAAAGTGGAAAATAAAGCCCAATATAGTCCAAAACAGTAGATAATATAGCATGGAGCAATCAAAAATTATAGATACGTTGGAGACGTATCACTCCCGCAGGTACAGTGTCAGCCGGGACTGACGAGGGCCTCCCCTGAGGAGAAACCTGCCGAGTCGCCTGCGCACGAGCCCTGCTGGCGGCTGCTGCAGACCAGTCCGCGCCACCTTGGCCATGGCCTCACGCCGGAGCTCCTCTTCCGGCCGCGGGCTCCGAGGACGCTAGCACCCCGACGAGATGTGCCCCTCCAGCCCGCAACGGAAGCAGAGAGGCTGAAAGGTGCAATCTTCCCTGCGATGTCCATCCCGGAAACACTTGAAACAGAGGACGAAAAGATCCCGCGGGACCTCGCGCCTCTCCTGCGACGAAGCCGGCGACCGCTACCTGGGACGCTCCGCCACCGCGAGCTGCCTCTGCCTGAGCTCCCACTTCCAGCGACGCCAGAGCGCCTTGCGCGAGGGGCCTGACCTTCTCCACGAGGCCGTTGCTGCCGCGCCTGCAGCCGGATCCGCGGCCACCAAGCTGTCCTGGGCAGGCGCGCCCGCAGATCCCGGCGACCCTGAGAGGCCAAGGCCAGATACCACGGGCTGCAAGCGGGAGGAGATCGAGTCCGGGCTGCCAGGGCTGGGACGGATCGAGGCCATGGACGGAGGATGGGTGCCAGGGACCGGAGTGGTCGCCGGCGTGAAGGGGTGGACGCCGGGGCCGGAGTGGCCGCCGACGAAGAAGGAGAGCGGGGAGAGCGCGGAGAGAGAGATGCTGCTTGTTTTGGGAGAGGAAGAGGTCGACTCTTATGACAATGAATGCTCAAGTCATATCCCATAAAAGATAACGTGTTATGCGGGAGCTGTTGAAGGAGTATTTTTGCCTCAACGTCTCGTAAACTGTATTTCCTAAGGATAAGAGAGCTATTGAAGTTGCTCTAAGGCACATCGAAGTTGGATTCGACATAAAGTGTAAACACATTATTTTCGATAAAGGGTGAATTTAATTAGCTCAAAATGAAACATCAAGTTGATAAAAACACATTGGCCACATGGACTAGCCTCTGCATAGTTAGATGCACGCAACCAACACCAAAACGCGCACACGGAAAACATCCGCCGACAAAGAGCAAAGTCATAAAACATCAAAGTTACACCTATGCAAAGAAAAAGAAACCTAAGGCATGACAACAATCAACGAGGTATAACAATGACCATATCCACACTAACCATCTCTTAACACCACAACGTCATCCCCGGATTCTACCACTAGGGGACACAATCGAGGCTTTCACACTGAAGAACAAGTTTGAACATATCCGAGCAATGCCTTCTATAATGTAACGTAGCAACAATATAGCCATTGAAGGTATAGCCACTAGTAAAGAAATGCTTACACACAATCTAAATTAGTGGCACGCCATTTTCAACCATGTCACCACTACTTTTTTTAAATAACGGTGGTGTGGGAATATTTTTGACGCCCAACAAAAGCTATAAAAGGGGGACAATCTCAATCTTGATACCTTGGACCTCGAAAACATGTGGAAGCTTCACTTTGCTCCAATTAGTGAAAGCACCAGGGTAATTGAAATCCCAATCGACTAGGTTAATTTCCTTATTATGGCTTTGTTCTCTTGTGAAATTTTTGGTTGTGTAAAAGGGTTCAGTTCCTCTCAAATGTGGAGCATAATTTTACAAGGTTTTGGAAGGAAAATGACGATTCCATTTGCTATACTTGAATCTTGCATACCAGCACATACTCCCTCTTGCCAATATATCAAACCATCTCATCTAAGGATAATTAAACAGAACTGCGCTTTGCACTCCTCAAAGTAAATCTTCTTCCTTTGTTGAACATGGCCAAGAAGTGGTGCAGATGAAAAGGAAAAGAAAGGAAAAGTCTTGACTGATTGAACCCTAGTAAGAAGAAGTACTAGATTACATGCTTTGAATAAGGGTTTCAAAATAAAAGAGTGATGAAGTAGGAAATGTATGGCATGTCATGCTAACCCCCTAATCTTAATGGGAACATTGTAAAGAATCTTAAGGCTACCTTTTGCAAGGTACCCCCAAAGGACTCCAGTGAAGAAATTCTCAAAACTAAGGCAAAAAAGAAGAATAATAGGGGGAAATGCCAATATTCAGATAAATGAAGGAATTGGGTTATCATAAAGTTAAAGATTCTGACAAAACTAAATATATTGTCATTTGGAAACTTGTAATAATTTGGTTGTTAAGTGGTGCACTTTTTTAAAACCTCTTGTACTTGGAAGAATCATGTATAATACCTTTGTCTGATTTTCGAATTAATGGATTGTATTACCATGTGATGGATTTCTTTGTATGCAGTGGCACTTATGATGGACAGTCTCTTGGGAACTAGCAGTGTGGTCTCTTACTTTATATCACATTTCTAATGGAGAGACAATTGAAAATACTTAATTGGAACACTAGGGGTTTGAATGACAAAGCAAAGTGGCTGGATTTTTCCAAAAAAATCAAGGGATTTTGTTGTGATATCATTTGTTTACAAGAAACTGAAAGAGAAAACATTGATTCTACCCCGCTTAAAAGTTTCTGCCCAAGGAGAACAAATAAATTTGAATTTCATCCCCTCCATTGGTGCTTATGGAGGGCCCTTGGGGGCCTGGAATGAAATCTGTTTTTAGGTGGTCATTTTTTTGAAAATAATTATGCCATCTTCATACAATTCACATCATGTTTGGAAGCTCTTAGATTCTAATAAATGTTACAAAGTTTGTCAATCTAATGAAAGAGCTTAATTTATTGATTGGTTTCAAAACTTTCAAATGCCTAATGACTGTCGGCTTTCTGGGAACGGGATACCAAAACATGCCTGCCTGCGGCCCACGGCCTGGCTCTGTCGACGGTCCAGTACGGCCTAGCTTCAACATCGACAACTCAAGACCCTCGTGAGGGGCCAAGCCTCGCAAGGCGGACGACACCAAGACCTCCCTGGGAGGCGGCTTCCCCATGCTAGCTCCCGAGGAGCAGAGATATCAATGCAAGGTGCACCTCGCGAGGTTCGGATGACGTGAGCCATGATGACCAAGGCCAGGCGGGCGCCAGCGGGCGCAGTGTACCAGTTTCCTCTTTGGTGCTAAGGAGGAAAGCGCAGGCGCGGAGTCCCGAGGAATCAGCTAAAGGTTTGCATTCCGGTGCAACAAGACCAAGACCGCCAGGACGGGAAGACGGAGGTCATCGTGGAGCCCACCGCTGCGTCACAGCCAGGAGCTTTTGCAGGAGAAGACTACATTTGTCAGGATAGCATGTACTAGTTCTCTCCCTTCAAATTTGGCCGTTGTGGGATCCCTTTCCGCCTTACATTTGGGAAGAGGACCAAGGCCACTATAAATAGGACTTAGCCACCACCATACAGGGGACGAAGGATTGAGTTCATCCTCTCACCCACCAGCTCATCAAGCACAAGAACACCTCTCCTCCTGAGGTTGTTCTCCATTGTACTAGTTCATCGTCAGCCCTCGAGGCCAATCCACCACAAAGCAGGAGTAGGGTTTTACACCGCAAGGTGGCCCGAACCTAAGTAAACTTCCGTGTCTCTTGTCCATTAGGTTCGTCGAGCTAGGCCGTGGGATCGGTGGGCAGGCAGACTAGGGAGGATGAATTCTTCGCACGTACCCCAGAGTTCGAACCTATCAAGGGTCTGCGGAACCCTGAATCCGACATTTGGCACGCCAGGTAGGGGTGCATCGGTGATCCGCCACTCCATCTGCCACGCTCCGCTGCTCAGCTCTCATGGCGGATGCTTCTCCATCGAATGGACCGACGCATGCCCTTGGAGGAGCCGAGGGCCTCCGAGCCTCCACCCCCTCCCTCCGACGGGTGCAGTGGCCGCCCAAGTTCAGGCCGGACTTGCCGCCCCGATACGACGGTGCGGCAGACCCGACAACCTTTCTTCAGGCGTACGAGGAAGACGTTTGGGAGGCCAGTGGCGATGACAAGGTCATGGCCAACTGGTTTCCCATGGCCCTCGCAGGAGCACTGCGTGCCTGGCTGCTCAGCCTACCGGGATATTCTACGGCCTCCTGGGAGGAACTGCACAGCCTCTTCGTGTCACGCTTCACGGCACCAGCACCCCACGCCGTTGCAGTTCAACTCGATGGATCGAAGGCGCCGCCCTCGGACCACCATGTCAAGTAGTTCTTCTGCCAGGTGGGCATCACCCACGTGCATTAGGGAGCTCCTCCGGGATGGGCGGCACCCAAGGCTGACCTCACCTTCGACTCAAGAGATCACCCCATGACCACCGCGGGCGCCGGCGCGCTCCTGATGCTCTGCACCCCCACCATCTACCACGTGGCCATCACCAAGACCCTCATCGATGGTGGGGCTGGCCTCAACGTGCTCTGTGTGGAAGCTTTGGGCTTGCTTCACGTGCCACACGGCCGGTCCGCCCCACCAAGCCCTTCTCCGGAGTCGTCGATGGCTCCACCTACCTCCTGTGGTAGATCCGCCTCAATGTCACCTTCGGCACCCGCGACAACTACTGCACCGAGCTCATTGACTTCGACGTTCCCCGCATCGGTCTCCCGTACAACGCCATCCTCGTGTACCCGGCCTTGGCCAAGTTCATGGCAACAACTCATCCTACCTACAACCTTATGAAGATGCCGGGGAGCAGCTGCGTCCTCACCGTGGCCAGGGACACCAAGGAGGCGTTGGAGGCCCTCAAGCTCGCCTTCAAGGCCACAACATCAGCGCGCCTGGCCGAGGAAGGGGCCCAGAGGCCCTAGGAGCTGCGCCAGCAAAGAAGAAGCAGTTGTTCTCTCAAGATCCGGCCGAAATGAAGCAGGTGTCGGTCGATGAAGATGGAGCATCAGGTGCCACCTTCACCATAGGCGCCAATATTCCTCCAGATCAGGAAAGGGCGTTGGTCGACTTCTTGTGCGCGAACAAGGAGGTGTTCGCCTGGGAACCCAAGGATCTGGTCGGGATCCCGAGGGGAATAATCGAGCACCACCTGAGGGTGTGCCCCAACGTGCGCCCGGTGAAGCAGAAGGCGCAGCGGCAGTCCATGGAGAAGCAGTCTTTCATCATCCAGGAAACACGTAAACTATAAGAAGTTGGTGTCATTCGGGAGGTGTGGTACCCGGAATGGCTGGCGAACTCGGTCGTCGTCCCCAAGAAAGGCGGGAAGGAATGCATGTGCGTCGACTTCACCAACCTGAATAAGGCTTGCCCTCAAGACCCCTTTCCGCTCTCGCGCATCGATCAGATCGTCGACTCCACCGTCGAGTGTGACCTGTTGTGCTTCCCGGACGCCTTCTCGAGCTATCATTAAATCAAGATGGCGATACAAGATGTTGAGAATACGGCCTTCCTGACCCCATGCGGGGTGTACTGCTACACCTACATGCCATTTGGCTTGCGCAACAGCGGGGCAACCTTCCAACGGCTGATGCACATCACCCTGGGCCAGCAGCTCGGGAGAAACGTTGAGGCATGTCGACGACATAGTAGTGAAGTCTCGGGAGGCAAGGACCATTGTCAGGGATCTAGAGGAAACATTTGCCAGTCTGCACGGGGTGGATCTGTGGCTTAACCCAGAGAAATGCGTGTTTGGCGTCCCCTCTGGCAAGCTGCTAGGTTTTCTGGTGTCACACAGGGGAATCGAGGCAAACCCAGAGAAGGTCAAGGCCATAGAAGAGATGAGCCCACCATAGACTCTCAAGGAAATGCAAAAACTAGCGGGTTGCGTAACCTCGCTGGGCCGCTTCATCTCCAAGCTAGGGGAGCGCGCCCTCCCGTTCTTCAAGCTGCCGAAAAGGAAGGCCCCTTTTGAGTGGTCTCCACAGGCTGACACAACATTTCAAGACCTCAAGAGATATCTCACGAGCCCACCGGTGATGGTGGCGCTGCACCTTCTTGAGCACCTGGTTCTTTACCTGGCCGCCATGCCACACTCTGCCAGCGCAGCGCTGGTGGCGGTCTGGGAGGAGCACCAAGCCAAGAGCCTGCTGGGCAACGCCCCATGACAGGACACGACAACGCAGCTTCAGGACGGCGCTCCTAAGGCCTCGGCGACACCGGCAGATGATCATGTCCCTCATGGTGGTGCTCCTAAGGCCATGGCTACCCCCACAAGTGGCCAAGCTCTTGAGGTCCCCCAACCTTAGGAGGTGGAGGACCCCACCAACGCTCTTGCCCTCGTCGAGCACCCGGTGTACTTTGTCAGCACGGTGCTGCATGACGCGCGGGCATGCTACCCCATGCCGCAAAAGCTCTTGTTCGCGCTCCTCGTCGCCCCCCGCAAGCTGTGCCACTAATTTCAAGGCCACCCCATCAAGGTCGTCTCAGCTTATCCCCTGGAAAGGGTGTTCCAGAGCCCCAACGCCGCAGGGAGAGTCGCCGAATGGAACATCGAATTACAGGCATTCCAATTGGAGTTCAGCACCACCAGGGTCATCAAGGGGGCGACACTCGCCGATTTCATGGCGGAATGGACCGACGCTCTAGGGCGCGAAGCAAGTGAGGGCCGATCCCTCTCGCCAGGAAGCGAGGCACCAGACGGCTGGGTCATGTACTTCGACGGCGCCTTCGCGCGTCAGGGAGCGGGGGCTGGAGTCGTGCTCATCTCGCCCACTCAGGACAAGCTCTACTACGCCGTGCAACTCTGCTTCCAACACGGCGAAAAGGTCTTCAACAACATCGCGGAGTACAAAGGCTTGATCGCCGGTCTCAAGGCTGCGACAGCCTTGGGAGTGAAGCGCCTCACCATCAAGGGCGGCTCTCGGCTCCTTGTCAGCTTCTCCAACAAAGTATACGAGCCAAAGGACGAGCACATGGCGGCATACCTTGCGGAGGTACGCAAAACTGAAAAACTATTCTTGGGTCTGGAACTGCAGCATGTGCTGCGTGGCACAAACAAGGAAGGATATGACATCGCCAAGAGGGTGCCCTGGAGCCTGCCTCAAGAGCCCGACATCTTTGAGGAGCGGCTCTTGAAGCCGTCTGCTGCCCCGCCCGCAGCAGCACCAGCACCACCTCGCGAGGACCTCCCTCAGGCCCCTCCGTCAGGCACCCCGGCTTGTGGCCCAACCTCAGGAGCCCGCCTCCTTATTGCGCTGGAACCTCAGGAGGGGTGCGGGATCAAAGAGTTCAAGGCGTACCTGCTTCAGGGGACCCTGCCGGAGAAGGAGGAGGACGCAGAGCTTGTGGCTTGACAGGCCACTGCCTACTGCATCCGGGACAGTGAGCTCTATAGGAAATGACCGAATGATGTTTCTCTACGATGCATCTCCAGGAAGCTGGGACATGAGCTGTTGGCCGACATACACGGCGGGGACTGCGGGCATCACTCGTCATCACGCACCCTCATGGGCAAGGCATTCCGCAATGGGTTCTATTGGCCCACAGTGCTCAATGATGCCACCGAGCTGGTGAGATCTTGTGAAGCATGCCAATTCCACGCCAAGCAGAGCCACCAGCCCGCTCAAGGCCTCGAGACCATTCCTCTCACATGGCCGTTTGTGGTCTGGGGGCTGGACATCGTGGGACCATTTCCATGAGCGCCCGGGGGCTACCGCTACCTCTACGTCGCCATCAACAAGTTCACCAAGTGGGCGGAGGTGGAAGCCGTACGCACCATCCCGGCCGGCTCGGCAGCCAAGTTCATCAAGGGCCTCTTGAGCCGCTTCAGGGTCCCTAATCGTATCATCACTGACAACGGCTCACAGTTCACTAGCAACCTCTTCAAAACGTATTGTGCTAACCTTGGAACACAGATATGCTACGCCTCAGTGGCACACCCCATGAGCAACGGCCAAGCTGAGCGTGCCAACGCAAAGGTCCTGAGAGGCCTCAAGACAAGAACCTACATGAATAAGCTTGAGGTCTGCAGCAGGGGCTGGTTCGACGAGCTCCAGTCCGTGTTGTGGTCCATCCGCACCACCGCCACCAAGCCGACGGGCGAGACTCCATTCTTCCTCGTCTACGGAGCCGAAGCAGTTCTCCCTCATGAGGTCAAGCATCGCTCCGCGCGGGTCTTGGCGTTTGACGAGGCATGCCAGTACGCCATGCGGGGTATAGGCCTCGTGCTGGGGGAGGAATGCCGCCATCAAGCTTCGCTCCGGGCGGCAAGGTACCAACAGGCATTGTGGTGGTACCACTGCCGCAGCGTCTGCTCCAAGACACTTGAGGTGGGTGATCTCGTACTGAGGAGGGTGCTCTCCAAGGAGGGGCTGCATAAGCTCTCACCCATGTGGGAGGGCCCGTTTAGGATTGCCCGCGTCTCCAGGCTTGGCACCACATGCTTGGAGATGCAGGATGGGATCCCCATCCAGAACGCCTGGAACATCCAGCACCTCCGGAAGTTCTACCCCTGAAGTAAGGCCCAGTGCCTGTGAAGGTCTTTGCTCATGACACTCTCACGTAATAATGAGTGGAGCTGTACACGCCCCGGAGTCTCCTCGTGCGCATCCTAGAGTTCGAACCTCAAGGGTTTGCCGGAATCCAACATTTGGCGCGCCAGGTAGAGGTGCACTGAAGCCTTTCTTCCGTCGATCCACACTCCATTGATCCACCGCATCCATGGCTGATGCTCGCCAAGCCCGTGCTGAGCGTCGGGCCGCTCTTGCCGCCCGCATCACTCAGACGGCACCCGTTGGTGGACCTCCCCGCCGTTCTCCATCACCCGCTGCCAATGCCGCCACCAGCCCAGCAGCAAACGAGCAGCAAGCTTCATCGCTGCACCCCTTCGTGCGGCGGGATGGACGTACTGCCACCCCGTCGCTGACTCCGGCTGGCTCATCGTCCCATGCTCGTCGGGCAGCCACGGACGCGCAGGCCGTGCTGCTCATGGCACGCGAGCTCCTGCGTTACCGCCTGGTCGATGACCTCTACGATGACTGGCTGGACCACATCACCGAGCTCGTTAGCGTTGCCGGAGGCTTTCCCGCACTGTCTCTCTCACTGCCTCGCCCACCTCCAGTTGCGGGCGACGTAGCTCATGGAGCGCCTCCGCTGCCTCCGCATCAAGACGGCACCTTCGCACCAAGACGCGCGGTCCCGCAGCATGACCCGCCACGCCGGGCGCCCATGCACGAAGTGGGAAGCTGCCAAGAAGTCCCGAGGCCACAAGAAAACGCTCCTGCGCTCCCAGCACCATTGCGTCAAGACTGCGCGCTGCCTGCGGCGGTGGTGCGTGGATGTCAGGATCAGGCTCCGCCTCCGCGATGGGCTCCGGTGACCACAGCAGGCTGCCGTGCCTTTACTCCTGAGCTGCGCAATGTCATCTGGCCAGGCAAGTTCAAGCCAGACCTGCCTCCGCGCTACGACGGCACCTCCGACCCCACAGAGTTCTTGCAGCTCTACGAGCTGAGCATCGAGGCAGCCAACGGAGACGAGAAGGTCATGGCAAACCTGTTTCCCATAGCCCTCAAGGATGGCGCGTGCTCATGGCTCCTGAACTTGACCGTAGGATCGATCTCCTCCCGGGGCGAGATGCGCGAGCGTTGTGTCGCCAACTTCCAGGGCACTCGCGACCGTCCGCCGGCTGCAGGCGACCTGCGGCACATCAAGCAGCAGCCAGGGGAAACCCTACATAAGTATATCCAGCGCTTCAACAGCGTTCGCCTCAAGATTCTCCGATGGCGTCCGCGATATCAAGATGAAGGAGGAGCTCGCCATCCACGAGGAGCTATGCACGACCATGGAGATGTTCAATATGGCGACCAAGTGCGCAAGGGCAAAGGAAGGGCGCCTTTCCCTCCTCGAGCTCCATCTGCTGACCATGAGGACAAGAAGGCAAAGATCAAGGACGTGAAGCGCAAGGGGACTGTCGTGCTCGCGGTGGAGCCAGAGATGAAGTGCGGCCACGACCACCCTGAATCATCCAAGGCCAACCGCCCATTCTGCGCCATCCACAATGTTCATAGCCATAACACCAGTGACTGCCAGGAGCTCAAGGCCATCCGAGATGGGTGCTTCGGTCAGTGCCCCGAACGCAATGACCAAGGCTACGGCCGAGGAGGAGGACGAAGTGGAGGACGTTGGGACGACCACGGCCCCTGCTAGGAGTGGCGTGACCAGCCTCGTGAGGACCGCTGGCAGGACCAGCCTCGCGAGGGCGCATGGAGAGACCAGCCTCGTGAGGACCGCCCCCAGGAAGGAACGACGACCACCATCAAGGCGATGGGGCTGGGGGCTTCCAGGAGCCACACGCCATCGCTTGTATCTTGGGTGGTGCTCAAGCCCCAGCCTCTCAGCATATCTTCAAGCAGTTTGCTCGCGAGGTGAACGCGGCCCTTCCCAGGCTCGAGGCCATGCACCCGCTTAGGTGGTCCAAGTGCGCCATCACCTTCAGCTCGTCAGACTAGCTCAAGTGCGTGATGACCGCCGGCGCCCTCCCGATGCTTTGATCACCCGTCATCAGCAATGTTCAAGTCACCAAGACCCTCATCGACGGCGGCGCAGGGCTCAATGTCCTATCCGTCGAGACATTCGACAGCCTTCAAGTGCCATACGATCAGCTACAGCCTACCAAGCCTTTCTTAGGAGTGACCGACGGCTCCACCACCCCGATAGGGCAGGTCTGCCTCCCTCTCACCTTCAAACAGCGTAACAAATACCGCACCGAGCTCATCGACTTCGATGTCTCCCACATCCATCTACTGTACAATGCCATCCTTGGGTATCCAGCCTTGGCCAAGTTTATGACAGTGACCCACCACGGCTACAAAGTCCTCAAGATGCCAGGGAGCGGCGGCATCATCACGGTCCCCTATGAAGAAAGAGATGCGGTGTGCTCCCTCGATCGCGCTTACCAAGCTGCAGCGGCCGAAGACCCCGACAACGAAGGCACCCTGTACTCTCCTGAGGCCAACCCCAAGAAGAAGAAGTAGCCACTCCGTCAAGGGCCTCGGGAAGGCGGTGTTTCCAGTAGTGCCACCTCAGGATCTGCGCCCGCAGCTGGGGCGCCTTCTTCCCTCGTGTAGGAAGGCACGCTCAACGCCCTCCTCAGGCTGGGCTTGGGGCTCTCTTCTGGAGGGCCTCAGACCTAGCCAACGTAATGAGGGAGGCGCCCGGGCACCATGTGGAGGTGTGCTTCGCTGCATGTTTCCCTAAAGAGGGCACGAGGCATGGAGCGCCTAGTGCTCATGAGTTCATCACCAAGGCGATCCAAGAGCTTCAAGAGGGAAGGACCATATGTGGCGACTGTGGCCCACCACCCAACGCAGCTCCCCATCCTGGCGAGGATGGTGGGCTACGCGTTTGTGTCGACATTCCAGGGCTCAACAGGGCTGCATCTCAGGGATGTTTCTGGCCTTCGTGCGTTGGACGGTGCGAGGGTCCCCTTCACAGCTACATTCGCATGCCTCTCGGCTTGCCGAACGCGACTGTCACCTTCCAGCACCACCTGCGGAGCATTCTGGTGGCTTAGGAGGCCACGCATCACGCTGTCCTGGCGAAGATCACGACAGTCCTTCAGGAGCCACCTGGGCCTGCGGAGCCTCCTGAGGCTCAGGACCCTGGCGGCTCGTGAGGAGCAACTTCTCCAGCGCGCATCTTCAGCTACCCCAACACCACTCTAGCTACGATATCAGGTGACTCTTTCTAGTTCATTCAGTTAGGGGAGCCCTTCGGGCAGCATTATCCCCAAGTCGCATGGGCTTCTCCCTGCGGCGTGTATCCTTTTGCATCTTTAGCTTACTCTGTTGGGAGCTCCTCTCGGGCTGTGTCGTGGTTTTGTCACGGCAGATGTCCTAGAGAAAGGACTTAGTCGTGGAGCCATCGCAACGGGTTAGCTTGAAGGGGTTAAAGCGGACACAGGGACGCAAGAGAGTTTATACTAGTTCGGCCCCTTCGATGAAGGTAAAAGCCTACGTCTAGTTGTGATGGAAATGATGGGGTTTCGATGACTAGGGAGCAAACAAGCTTCGCCTAAGTCTCGAGTTGTTATCTGTTGTCCTTAAACCGCCGCCGGGTCGTCCCCTTATATACATGGGTGACGCCCGTCGGTTTACAGAGTCCCATCGCCGGCTCATATATGTGTTCGGTTTGGTCTCTACTTATTCCTAACTTACAATACAAGTTTACATACCGACGCCGGTTTACGGCTACAGGCCTTAAACCGATCATGGGCTTTAAGCCCTTATCTACCTTCATGGGCTTTAACATACTTAACTACTGATGAAGTTAACCCGGCCCAGATAGGCCGGTTTACGCCCAACACTAATATCCCCAACAGGCTGCATCATCCCCAGGCCGCTCGGGTCCATCCCAGTGGCATATATCGTTCTTGCATCTATCTGAACCAGCTTGCCCTCTTGCATGAATTGCCTTATGATTATCACCTTCCTGTCCGGTACTTCGATGCCATGAGTGTTGCACGCCCTTGCAAGCCTCCCCACGACCGCCTCATGATTAAGTACTGGCACGGCGCCTGTGCTCGGGTCCGTCCCTGCAGCGTCGCCAAACCCAAGAGGCCGAGCTCTGGCTCGCGGGCCCGCTCCCGTGTACGTCACCTCCCATGGCCCTTGGTGCCTTGTTCTCGCATGAGCTAATCACGGACAGACAAGCCAGGGCACATGACCCGGTGCCTCGCCACCGCGGGAGCCACGTGCCGGTCGTCTTTGCTCAGGATTTTTCACATGAGAAGACTAGGCACGACGTCTGTGCTCGGATCCGTCCCAGTCCTGTTCAGGTCACCTCCTGGGGTAGTTGCTATTTAGCCTTCTCATGTGATCGCCTCAGGAGATTCGTCCGGCGCAGGTTGCCTAACCATCTCGCAGGGCCATCGTAGCCATCAAGAATCAAGACCAGGAACAACCCTCCTTGAGGTAGGCCTCATGAGTCCCGCGCTGGCTCACGAGTGCCCAGACATACCTCGTCTAGCCCTGCCATGGAAGCCACGTGTCAGGGCGGGGCTGTACACGCCCCGGGGGCACCACTCAGAGGGAGCCCTCACCCATGCACCAGTGGGAGCACCATGCTCCGTGCTGGCAATCGACACGATCGAGGAGCGGCTATGCCCGTGCAAGTGCGGAAGCGCTATGCTCCGTGCTGGTGATAAACAACTGAGGGCAGCCCCGTGGCCGCATCAACCTTAGGGAGCCACCCGACTCAGTGTCTAGCGTCACCGCAACGCTTTCCCCTCGGGAGAGACGCGCGAGGAGGCTAGGCATGGGGGCTACGCTCAGGTCACGCCTAGCGTATGCCGCCCTGCCAGGTCCCTCGGACCTAGTCGTCGCGCGCCCCTCCCGAGCGGGACCTCAGCGAGGACAGGTATAAAGGTCTGTTTGCGCGTCAAGGGGGACTCCTGAGCATCCCGACTCAGGAGCCTAACTGGCCACGTAGCCCCTCACCACTTGGTCCCGTCCTGGTGATCCGTACGGTCCAACGGCGGGTGAGGTATGCGCGGGTCAGGCTCTGCCGACATAGAACACTAAGGCCTACTTTCGCATCTCCTCCTCATAGGCTGTTTGCGTGTCAAGGGGGACTCCTGAGCATTGCGACTCAGGCGCCTAACTGGCCACGTAGCCCCCCACCCCTTGGTCCCGTCCTGGTGATCCGGACGGTCCAACGGTGGCTGAGGTATGCGCGCGGTCGGGCCCTGTCGACGTAGAACATCAAGCAAATGGGAAGGAGGCCGTGGAATCTTAATGAGATATTACTAACAATGTTGTTCCTTAAACACCAAACAAGAGTTTTAACGCCTCCACGAGGCACGTCGCATGTCGCAGGAAAGTTCGTAGGAAAGTAAAAGCAGGAAGGAGCACCATCGTTCACCAACAAGCCTCCTCTTCAGCCTTGGGCGCCGTCGTCCGGAAGCACCCGCTCGTCGCCAGCATTGCTATTGTCGGGTTTCGGGTTCCGGCAGACCCTTGAGGTTCGAACACTGGGGTGCGCGCGGAGATCTCTCCCCTACAGATCTACGTCCGATCTTCTCGTGCGAACTAAGATGAAAATGATGAACAACACAAGAGACATGATGTTTATACTGGTTCGGGCCACCGTTGTGGTGTAATACCCTACTCCAGTGTGTGGTGCGAGAGGTGTTCTTGAGCTGGTGCGATGAACTGCTAGGGTGAGTTCAGTCGCCTCTCTCTCTCTCTGCTGGGGTTCTACCAGATCTCTCCCGGGGTGTCCTCCTTTCTTTCTACTCTGTGGTGGCTAACTCTATTTATGGAGGCCCTGGGCCTCTCCCCAAATAATGAGCGGGAAGGGAGCCAACAATTGGCCATTTTGAAGGGGAACACGTAGACAAGTTATCCTGACCAAAGGTGGTCTTCGGCTGCCAAAGGCACTGGCGATGACGCCGTCTTGGGCTCCACGGTGACCTCCGTCCTGTCGTCCGGCTGGTCTTGGTATCGTTGCAGCGGAATGGTAACCTTTGCCTGATGCCTTGGCCTGTGCTTGCCCCCTTTGCACCAAAGGGGAAACAAGGACACTGCACAGGCCGGCGCTCTCCTGGCGCCCGCCTGGTCTCGATCGTCATGGCTTGCGTCACGGGTTCCTCGTGAGGTACCCTTGCCTTGATCTCTCTGCCTCCTCGCGAGCCTGCCTGATGAGGCTGCCTCTGAGGAAGCTTCCTGTCATGAGCCCTGCGAGGCTTGGCCCCTTGCGAGGGTCTTGAGCTTGAGCTGATGAAGACGGGCCGCGCTGGGCCCCTGCCTGAGCCACGCCGTAGGCCGCAGGCAGGCAAGTCTGGGGACCCCCGTTCCCAGAACGCCGACAGTAGCCCCCGGGACCAAGGCGCGCCCGGGCTTGGCCTAGCAGAGAAGCGAAGGGGCAAGCGCGAAGCGCCGCTGGCCCTAACAGCCTGCGGCCTTGGGAACCGCGTGGCGGTTGATTAGGCGTGGGCGTCTGCACTTCCCACGACGCCTTGCTGCGCGCCCGGCTAAGCGGACCCATAGTTGCACACAGTTGTTCCTCCTTTGGCTGCCCGCTCGCCTCCTACCTTTCCTCTTCTCCAAGCTCCAACCTTCGCCGCCAATCTGGCTCGAGCTCTTCCCCTTCCCCAACCCCATGGCGCCGACAAAGAAGGGAAGGGGGAAGAAGCCCGCGCCTTCGCCCTGCGCACCTCCAGCGGCGGCTCCCGCCGTCGATCGGTCAATCATAATCAACCCGGAAGCCTTGGACAAGGTCCACTCCACCCTCGCTTCCATCTTCAACGAGTGCAGCCGGACCACAGTTTGGCATGCATCCCGCGCCTTTCTTGCTAGGACCGTCACGGAGGTCCGATTCTTCGCCGATGCCCTACGGGCGGGTCTGGTTCCCCCCTTTTCTTCTTTCTTCAATGTTGTGCTCTCACATTATCAGATCCACATGATGCACCTCGGGCCGGAGTTCATTACCCTCCTGGCCGTCTTTGCTTTCGTGTGCGAGGCGATGATAGGCATCCCTCCTTCTGTTGCTCTGCTGCAATACTTCTTCTCTTTGCGTCTGAGCGATCCCACTCAGTGCTCGGGGTGTGTAAGCTTCTTTGCCGTGCCCGAGATAGCTGCTTCAGGTATTGACTTCGGCCATCCGCCTTCTCAGGCCAGGTTCAGAGAGCGGTGGTTGTACATGGACGTCGGGGTGCCTAGCCCTTGCTCTCGCACCCGACCTTGCCTGATGTTCCCAACCCAGGCTGGGTTCATGAACCGCTCGCGAGCCCCCGGCTCGCTTTCGTCTGGCGCCACTTCGAAAGTTTGAGGGCGCATAATGTGACAGCGCCCAAGGTGGTGAGGGAGTTCCTTCTGTGTCACGTTGCTCCTCTCCAGCGCCACTCTCGCCGGATGTGGGACTTTGCGGGGCGCGGAGACCGCATGCGGCTTCAGGTGGAGGATTTGGCGCCCGAAGTGCTGCGGACGGTGCTTCGGGTCTTGACTGGTGATCCTTCCCTAGGCAGCCTATGGAGCGGTGGCGTCCTTCTGTGCCTTTGTTCCGGCAGGGCCGATTTCATGAAGCAGATGCCCAGCTTTGACGAGTGGGGGCTGCGCCCGGCTAGCCTCATGGGGCCATGCGAGAACCCAGTTGCCGTGGTTGCTCCCCCCGCCGCCCACAGCGGTCTCTCCCCAGGCGACAGAGCGGGAAGAGAGCCGGCGGGGGCTGAGGTGGCTGATGACGAGGTGGTGGCGCCGCGTGAAGCCTCGAAGGCGGCATCTCCCGAGGCCCGCCCTGGGGCGGCGGTTGATGCAGGGTTTTGGCCTTCGGCTCCTGAGGCCGGGGCTCCTGAGCCCTCAGCCGTTCTTCGCGAGGCGATGCCCGACGGTGCCCCCAAAGCTGACTCCTCCGGTGCCGACAATCCTGAGGCTTCTCCTGCGCCCCAGGCCGACCCCCGCCCTAGGCTCTTGGGTCGGTTTCGTGTAGACTTCGAGGCCCTTCGCAAGAGGAAGGAGGCCTCAGGCGGCAACGACCGCCTTTGCCACTTGTTGAAGAGCAGGAAGTACTTTGCCATGGACGAGTAAGCCTTATTCTTTCCCTGCTCACTTGATCTGTTATCCTTGTGGCTGATCGTGGCCCTTCAGGTCCCGCCTTGCTGAGTCCGTCGAGTCGACCCAGGAGCCAGCCCCTGCAGCTTCGCCCCCTTTGCTGGCTCCGGGTCTGCCGAGCTCAGGTGGCGCCCTCGCCGCTGGACCAGTTGGTGGAGTGATCTGCTCCATAGGGCACTTTGAGCTTGCTTGCCCGATGCCCTTTCTTCGCGAGTCTTCTTGGGGCGCGTCAGGCTTTCCCCGTGCCCCTTCTCTGGTCATAGAAGGCGAATGATTGAGGTGTGTCCTTGGCTCCTCCTCCGTGGGTGGATCGACACCGGGCCGGACTCTCAGGGCGGTCCATCCGGCGGCGGCTGGGGCGGCAGCCCCCTGCCCCACGCCTGGAGGGGGCTTACCGCCCCGGGGCCCTCTGGATGCTCCAGCGGAAGAAGGTGATGTGGAAGAGGTGCTCAGGCGTGCTCAGGAGCGTCGTGCCCTTCGTGAAGAGTTCCTCCAGGGGGCGGCGGATGCGGTGAGCCGAATCGGGGCAGAGCTTGCTGACGAGGATGCGCGCCTCGAGGCCGAAGGTTTGCGCCTTGTTGAGGAGAAGTGCAAACTAAAGGTCGCCGTAGCCCTCGCGCATCATCAACGTGATCTTGACAACGTGAAGGCTGAGGCGTCGCTGGAAGCTTCGCGGGAGGCCTGCTCCTTGGCCGTTGAGGAGGCAAGGAGAATTGCGCCAAGCAGCCCTTGAGTTGATGGGGGCGGCCTCTGTCGACCGGGTGGAGCTTCTAAAGCACGAGGAGGTGCTAACGCTGGAGGCCGCCGAGCGCAACCTTGACCTTGAGCGGTTGGAGACGAGGGAGTGCCTGGTGGCCCAGGCGGAGGATGACGTTGCCACGCGCGAAGCCCAAGACCAGGAAGAAGTCGATCGCCGCGTGGCAGAAGCTCGTTCGGCCCTCGAGCGCGAACACGGGACGAGGTTGGGGCTGATCAAGGCCGAGGCCGAAGGCAGGAGCACAGCCCTGAGGGCCAAACTGACCGAAGCAACGCGGCGTGCTGACTCCTCCGCAGCCGCCCTCGGTGCGGCGTAGGCGAAGCTGTCCTCTTCCCAGGCCGAGCAGCTTCTTCTTCAACAGAGGGTCGATGACGCCGAGGCCGTCACGCGGCGATATGAGGACGAGCTCCGTCGGCGGCGGGTTCTGGAGCATGTGCATGCCCCCATGCTTCAAACGCTCCGAGAGAGGGCAAACACAGCTTTGGGCTATGTCTGCGAGGCTGCTGCTAGGGAGCCACACGAGGTCAACTACGCCGGCAACCTCCAATTTTTCACTGATGTGGTGACGCTTCTGGAGAACAGGTCCGAGAGGTCCCGCCGGCTTGTCGAAGAGAGGAGCCGAGCCTTGCTCGGGCGTTCCTTCTCCTGTGTCTTCAGTTATCTGCAGGACAGGGACCCCCACTTCGACTTCGACGCTGCCATCGCACCCGTGCCCATTGCCGTCCAGGGTGACCTGGCGCGGTGGGTGGAGGACAACGTGGACGCCCTTGTCAGGGCCTTCGCGTCTAATGACGACGGCGTGGTCGTGGGCACCAATGAAGGCGACGTTGTGGATGATCCTGGCGATGATGGGGGTGCTGGCGGCGGCGGTGACAATGTCGACGACGCCAGTGACGCTTCCGAGGGTGCCCCAAAAGACGTGGCGAGTGATATGTCCGACTGACCGCATGTCTCCGCAGTTTATCCTGCATGAAGAAGACTCGGGCTTGGCCCTAAAGAATATAAGAGCATTTTGGGAGGCGAGGCCCCTCATGTAAAGATTTGTAATCCATACTCTGGTGAGCACAACGTTATGCGTGAGTTTAGTCGCTAGCCCGGTGATGGTTCGGTTGATTCGTTTACCTTCCGGCCCTGGCGTGCCCTAAGAGGGCCCGCGGGGGGATGCTACGCCTCCGGCGTCCCTCGATTAACCTGCTGATCCTATGACGAGGTCCTCCGGAGAGGGTGCAGAGACAGTGGTCCTGGCTGTAGGCGTGCCTGGCCTGACCCGGCTCATGAGGGGCTCGTGAGGGGGGGCAGCTGACACTAGCTTGGGGCGTAAATCCGAAACCAGAACGCGAGAGATTTCTCGAACGAGACTAAACACCCCCTCCCCGAATGCACGCAAGCTTTGAACTCAAATCCAACTTAAATCCAAACCAAAGAAACTTGCTGACAAGGAAGAAGCAAAAAAGCAAAAAGGCAGAAGAAAAACAAAAAAGCAGCATTCGACACCTAGTCTAGTCTTCGACGTCTTCTCACCAGCACGGAGCTAAGTGCTGCCACTGGGCGTGGGCGGGAGCCCCAGGGCCTGAGGCCGGCGCTCCTGAGACTCCGGGGCGTGTACAGCCCCACTCATTATTACGTGAGAGTGTCACGGGGCGGTGAGCTTCACAGGCACTGGGCCTTCTTCATAGGTACTGGCCTTGCTTCATATTGCCAGACGAGGGCCCTGCCTTGTGCCTCACTCTGCCGCCATTGATGGCGACTGGAAACCAAGGACGACGCCAATGGGGTAGAGCGGTCGCCAGCGGTTCCACCGACGACCACGGGTCCTCCGCCGGGGGCAGGCCATGGGGCACCTCCCCGGCAGAGGGCCTACCTCCGGAGAACATCTTGACCCGACCGCCGCAAGGGTGAGCCCGGATCTCAGCCCCTTTCCTGCAGCCCCCTGCACCCTCCTCCCGAGGGATAAGAGGCTGCAGCGTTGGGGCAGCCATCCGCTGCGGCGACCTGTACCTCCTGCGACCCATGGTTAGCGTAAGCTTGCTCCTGAGGGATGAGTGGTGCCCGATAGTTGCTGCTGTCGGTGTGATTGTCGAAGCTCTCTTCGGATTCCTGAAAGAGCTCGGCTTCCGGCGCCTCCTTGTCCCAGCCGGGCCCGAGGAACGAGCCGTGACCTTCCAGCTCGCGCCCTTGATCCACCATGCGGGGTACATAGGCCTCCGGGGCGACCACCTCGTGGACCTCGCTGTAGCGCCCCGCATGCCATGCAGTCTGGCTTGGGGCGTCGCCTTGTATGTGATGACGCGGTGGTCCGCCGAGGCCAAAGGCCGTGGCGTGCATCCCTTCGTTGGCTTGGGGAAGGGCCGGCGCGATCTGCCGCCCGGTGCTGGCGGAGGTGTTGGCACTAGACCGGCCCTGGGGCCCACCTAAAATCACGTGGGCGTGCATAATGCCGTCGTGCGACCTGTTCTGGATCTGGGGCGGCAGTTGGATGCAGAAAGGGGGCGCTCCCGAGGTGGCGGCGTCCAGGAGCTCGGCCACTCGCTTCAACAACACGTCGCGGCCGCCTTCCAGCAAGCGGCACCGTAGTAGCTCTTGGGCCACCGTGAGCGTGGCCCTGGAGTTCGCCTGCTCCCGTCGGGTGTATGGCTGTGACGCCCCCGATTTGACCGTACACTAATCATGCACGCAAAGGTGTACGATCAAGATCAAGGACTCACGGGAAGATATCACAACACAACTCTACAAATAAAATAAGTCATACACGCATCATATTACAAGCCAGGGGCCTCGAAGGCTCGAATACAAGAGCTCGATCATAGACGAGTCAGCGGAAGCAAGAATATCTGAGTACAGACATAAGATAAACAAGTTTGCCTTAAGAAGGCTAGCACAAACTGGGATACAGATCGAAGGAGGCGCAGGCCTCCTGCCTGGGATCCTCCTAACTACTCCTGGTCGTCGTCAGCGGGCAGCACGTAGTAGTAGGCACCTCCGGTGTAGTAGGAGTCATCGTCGAAGGTGGCGTCTGGCTCCTGGGCTCCAACATCTGGTTGCGACAACCAGGTAGAAGGGATAGGGGGAAAGAGGGAGAAAGCAACCGTGAGTACTCATCCAAAGTACTCGCAAGCAAGGAGCTATACTACATATGTATGCATTGGTATCAACTGGAATAAGGCTATTATATGTGGACTGAACTGCAGAAAGCCGGGATAAGGGGGGATAGCTAGTCCTTTCGAAGACTACGCTTCTGGCAGCCTCCGTCTTGCAGCATGTAGAAGAGAGTAGACTGAAGTCCTCCAAGTAGCATCGCATAGCATAATCCTAACCGATGATCCTCCCCTCGTCGCCCTGTGAGAGAGCGATCACCGGTTGTATCTGGCACTTGGAAGGGTGTGTTTTATTTAGTATCCGGTTCTAGTTGTCATAAGGTCAAGGTACAACTCCAAGTCGTCCTGTTACCGAAGATCACGGCTATTCGAATAGATTAACTTCCCTGCAGGGGTGCACCACATAACCCAACACGCTCGATCCCATTTGGCCGGACACACTTTCCTGGGTCATGCCCGGCCTCGGAAGATCAACACGTCGCAGCCCCACCTAGACCAACAGAGAGGTCAGCACGCCGGTCTAAACCTAAGCGCCCAGGGGTCTGGGCCCATCGCCCTTAGCACACCTGCACGTTGCGTGGGCGGCCGGAAGCAGACCTAGCCTAGTAGGCGTTCCAGTCCAATCCAGCGCACGCCGCTCCGTTGCTGACGTCCTGAAGGCTTCGGCTGATACCACGACGTCGAGTGCCCATAACTGTCCCCGCGTAGATGGTTAGTGCGTATAGGCCAGTAGCCAGACTCAGATCAAATACCAAGATCTCGTTAAATGTGTTAAGTATCTGCGAACGCCGACCAGGGCCAGGCCCACCTCTCTCCTAGGTGGTCTCAACCTGCCCTGTCGCTCCACCTCAAAGTAACAGTCGGGGGCCGTCGAGAACCCAGGCCCACCTCTACCGGGATGGAGCCACCTGCCCCTTCAGCCCCCATCTCCGAACAGTATCACAGGTAAGGTAACTGTGTAAAGTATATTGTATATGCCCGTGGTCACCTCCCGAAGTGATCACGGCCCAGTAGTATAGCATGGCAGACGGACAAGAGTGTAGGGCCACTGATGGAACACTAGCATCCTATACTAAGCAGTAGGATAGCAAGTAATGGTAACAATAGTAGTAGCAAGGATAGGCTATGCATCAGGATAGGAATAACGGAAAGCAGTAACATGCTACACTACTCTAATGCAAGCAGTATAGAGAAGAGTAGGCGATATCTGGTGATCAAAGGGGGGCTTGCCTGGTTGCTCTGGCAAGAAGGAGGGGTCATCTTCGATGTAGTCGAACACACGAATATCGGCAGCGGTCTCGGAGTCTACCGGAAAGGAGTGAACGAAGGGGGAACACAATAAATAACATAGCAATCAAATGTAACACAAAGCAAGACGCGGCAACACGTTGTGCTAGGGGTGACCTAGCGTAGGGATAGGCGATACCGGTGAAGGGGGGAAACATCCGGGAAGGTATTCCCGGTGTTTCGCGTTTTCGGACAGATGGAATGGAGGGGGATTGTTGCATGTTCGCGATGCTAGGGACGTGTGGCGGACAAACCGACTGAGTATCCGGATTCGTCTCGTCGTTCTGAGCAACTTTGATGTACAAAGTATTTTCATCCGAGTTACTGATTACTTTATATGATTTTTCAAAGTTTAAAACAAATTCTGTAATTATTTTAAAAATTAAAATAAAGTTATTGCATCAGCATGACATCATCGTGACATCGGCAGGGTCAACAGTTAACTCTAACCGGGTTGACTGGTCAAAGGGGCAGTGGGGCCCAATCATCATTGTCTATTTAATTAATTAACAGTTAAATAGCTAACTAATCAGACTAATTAAATTAGGTTAATTAACATGATTCATTAAATTAATTAATTACTAATTAATTATTTAAGTAATTATGTTTTTAATTATATTTTTTTAGAAAAGAGGGTGTGGGGCCCGCTGTCATAGGCCCAACTAAAACTAAGCCTAATATAAATTAGTCTAACAAAAGGGCTTGTTTTAACTGGGGATTAGTCCCTAAGCTAGCAAAGGGCTGGCCACACATGACTGTGGCAAAACCAGCCATACACACAACTCACGCACACACACATTGCGCTCTCACACACCACGGCCATGGCCTTTGCCGTGGCTAGCAGCAAGCAGAACAGAGGCAGGGCAGCGCAGAAGCACGCAAGGAATATCAGCAGTGTGGCGCCAGCGGTACGCGGCAGCAACGGCCAGCAGCAAATGGAGTAGCAGCGCAGGCACGCACACGAAGTAGGGGCGGGCGAGCACGGGACAGCAGCAGCGACAACCGGCAGCACCGGCAACAACGACAGCAGAAGAAGTAACAGGCGGCAGTGAGCGCACGCACGTACGCGTACACGGGGGTTCGAGCTCGACGGAGATGACAGCCTACAGCGTCCAAATTGAAGGGCTAAAAAGGGGACCCGAGGGAGAAGCTCACCCCGGTTCTCGTGGACGAGGTTAGAAGGTCGGAGGCGGCCCGGAGCAGTGGCAACGATGACGAGTTGGTGACGTCCGCGGCGGAGAAGGGCTCGATGGCGAGCACACGGACCGTCCCGGCTTGAGGTGATCCCCGGAGCGGACGGATCCGTCCGCGACGGGCCTCCTGGACGTGCTCCCGCACGCCGGAGACGACGGTGGCCGCGGATGACGGCGAGGAGGTCGGCGGGGCAGAGGCGGACCGGTCAGGGCGCCGCCACGTCGGCGGGCGCAGAAGGAGGGGGCGCGAGGGGGGAAGGACTGCGAGGGGGCTAGGGTTTCAGGGGCGTCGACGAAGCCTTGTAGGCGGGGCAGGGGTCGGCGATGGCCGCCACCGCGGCCAAGGCGCCGTGGATGGCTGCCACGGCCCCCTCCGTCTCCTGTAGCGACGGGAAGGGAATGGCAGGGGTGGGCTGGGCCGTTTTTCTTGGGCTAATGGGCCACGTGGCCCAGTAGATTAGTTTTTGTTTTTACTTTTCTTTTGTCTTTTTCCTTTTGTTTTCTATTTCTTTTAATTAGCTTCTGTTTTCCATTTAAAACTTGAACCAAATGACTTTTGTAAAAAGTGGAGCCTTGACATATAAATACTATGCAATAATCTGCACTGCCACCAAAAGTCTAGTCCTCAAATAATTTAGTTTGATATTTTATTAATTAGTAAAGGCATTTCAATAATTATGTTTGCTACTATTTTATTTATATTAGAGCATTTAAACACTTTATAAAAATGTGGTTTCCTCACCATAATTACATATGCATTATTTGTCACCGGTTGTATTTTTTTACTTTTGACATTTGATTTTTTTTCTAGTTTGACTTTATTTTAAAATTTGAATTTCGAATCGATTTTGAACTACGCAAGAGTAACAACAGTAATAGAGGTGACATGGCATCATTAGGCGAGGGTTACTGTAGCTTAATTATCCAGGCGTCACAATGGTGCCGTGGCAGCGGCGTGGTTCGAGGCCCTTGCTGCGGCCCGCACCTGCCGTGGCGTGAGGGCAGGCGGCGTCTGGCCGCGTCGCCCGCGCCCCGCGGTGCCCTGTGGAGCGCGAGCTGCCTGAGGTGCAAGGTTGAGGTCACCCTGAGACAGCGACACGGCGTGGGCGGGCCACGCCGCCCAGCGGTTGGCATTGGCAGCCGGGTTGCTTGACATCTGGGTGGAGAAGCGGCGGAACGCGACGCGGAGGAAGGAGGACTCTGGCGCACCCCTACCTGGCGCGCCAAATGTCGGGTTTCGGGTTCCGGCAGACCCTTGAGGTTCGAACACTGGGGTGCGCGCGGAGATCTCTCCCCTACTGATCTACGTCCGATCTTCTCGTGCGAACTAAGATGAAAATGATGAACAACACAAGAGACACGGTGTTTATACTGGTTCAAGCCACCGTTGTGGTGTAATACCCTACTCCCGTGTGTGGTGTGATGGATTGCCTCTGGGGCTGATGATGGACAGTACAAGGGAGGAACATCCTCGCGAGAGGTGTTCTTGAGCTGGTGCGATGAACTGCTAGGGTGAGTTCAGTCGCCTCTCTCTCTCTCTACTGGGGTTCTACCAGATCTCTCCCGAGGTGTCCTCCTTTCTTTCTACTATGTGGTGGCTAGCTCTATTTATAGAGGCCCTGGGCCTCTCCCCAAATAATGAGCGGGAAGGGCGCCAACAATTGGCCATTTCGAAGGGGAACACGTAGTACAAGTTATCCTGACCAAAGGTGGTCTTCGGCTGCCAAAGGCACTGGCGATGATGCCGTCTTGGGCTCCACTGTGACCTTCGTCCTACCGTCCGGCTGGTCTTGGTCTCGTTGCACCGGAATGGTAACCTTTGCCTGATGCCTTGGCTTGTGCTTGCCCCCTTTGCACCAAAGGGGAAACAAGGACACTGCGTAGGCCGGCGCCTGCCTGGTCTCGATCGTCATGGCTTGCGTCACGGGTTCCTCGCGAGGTACCCTTGCCTTGATCTCTCCGCCTCCTCGCGAGCCTGCCTGATGAGGCTGCCTCTGAGGAAGCTTCCTGTCATCTGCCCCGCGAGGCTTGTCCCCTCGCGAGGGTCTTGAGCTTGAGCTGATGAAGATGGGCCGCGCCGGGCCCCTCCCTGAGCCATGCCGCAGGCCGCAGGCAGGCAAGTCTGGGGACCCCCGTTCCCAGAACGCCGACAGCTGTCACCCGTGCCATCGGCCTTGGTCGAGAGATTGGCGGCACCATCAGCTAGAAGCGCGGGGTCGATGGCTAGGAACTTCTTCAGCAAGGCCTCCACCTGGCCCTTCACGGCTTCTGCAGCGGCTTCGCAGCGCCTCTCATCCATAGGCTCGAGCAGGACACCAAGGTCGGCGTTGGAGTCGCGAATGTGAAGGTGGCCGAGGACGCGCGTCAGGGCCGACTTAGAAAGCACGCGCGCTTCCCCCTCCACCATGGGGCCGATTCCGTTAACGACATCCTCGAGCGTCGTGATGAGCTGAGGAAGCAGTTGGGCGGGGCCGTCGTCATCAGTCACCAAAGGTTTCTCCAAACCCTTCTCATAGAGCCCCCGCAGCGCCTTACGAGACGTTTCCTCGAGAGACTTGAAGGCCTCACGATCCTCGGCAAGAAACTTCGCCTTAATTTCCAGCTAGGCCCTCTCCACTTCCACCTCCTTCTCGAGCTTCTTCAGGTGGTCGCGTTCCGCGGCCTGTGCCTGCACCAGCTGCTCCAGCTCAGTGTCATGACCGGCCACTGCTTCTTCTTGAGCCTTCAGCTTCTCCTCCTTCGCCTCGAGTTGCTGAGCCGCGGCAGCCCATTCCTTGTGCAGGTGCTCCTTGGCGGCCTCGGCATCCCTCAGCATCACCTCACGGGCGTCCGCTGCCTGGTCGGTGGCCCACTTGTCCTCCTCGGAAGCTGCCACGGCCTGGCCCAGCGCTGCCCTGATAGACTCGTCGGAGTGCAACCAACCTGAGATCAGCTCCAGGCGCCCCGCCACCAGGCGATGGTCAGCGCCCTGAAGGTCATCCCAGAGTCGTGTCAGCACAGAAAGAGCCCCCTCCAGAGCGTCGGGTGAAGCAGAAGTATCGTGAGCCAGTGGTGCGATAGGAGGAGGAGGCAACGTCGTTGCCAAAATCTGCGAATTGATGGCAGCAGTAGAAGAGGCCCGGAACCCCTGGGCCTGTGGGACCTCGGCTGGCGAGCTGAGAGCGGGCGCCTCCGGAGCCGGCTTGGCTACGGAGGTCGCCCTCTCCTGGGGTTGGTCCTCCAAGCCTCGTGAGGATGACCGGGCCAAAGAAGTGCGGGGGTTGTTGCCTCCCTTCTGCGTCGAAGGAGGTGCGGCCAGGCCAGGCTACTGGGTCCTCGAGGGAGCGGCTTCTCCCTCCCTCTTCTTCTTCGCCACCAGCGTCCGCCAGCCGGTGCAAGAGGAGAACGTCAGGAAGCAGCGACGGGAGCAGGAGCAAGAACAAAATCAGGACAAGGTGCTTACTGGTCCACGGTAGTGTAGTCCCGTGGCCTCTTCAAAAGCATGGAGCCCGGAGGCCTTGCGGCCTGGGGCACCGGCTCACGAGTCCCAGGAGCGTACGAGGTCACGGCAGCACCGGTCGACGTCAGAACAAGGGCGCCACCACAGGAGACCAGCACCGACCTGCTCTTCGTCGGGACCCTGGCCGATGGCTTCTTCGGGGGGAGTGCCCCTGGACCTCGTAGTGACTCCGGCGGGGGCCTGGGACTCCCTCACCGGATGGTCGTCGTGTTGGGTAACGTAGTAATTTCAAAAATTCCTATGCACACTCAAGATCATGGTGATGCATAGCAATGAGAGGGAAGAGTGTTTTCTACGTACCCTCGTAGATCGTAAGCGGAAGCATTACGACAACGCGGTTGATGTAGTCGTACGTCTTCACAATCGACCGATCCCAGCACCGAAGGTACGGCACCTCCGCGATCTGCACACGTTCGGCTCAGTGACGTCTCGCAAAATCACGATCCAGTAGAGCTTCGAGGGAGAGCATCGTCAGCACGACGGCGTGATGACGGTTATGATGTTGCTACCGGAACCGGGCTTCGCCTATGCACCGCTACAATATGACCGAGGTGGATTATGGTGGAGGGGGGCACCACACACGACTTGGAACAATCAACTTATGTGTCCTAGGGTGCCCCCTGCCCCCGTATATAAAGGAGCAAGGGGGGAGGCCGGCCGGCCCTAGTGGCGCCCAAGGAGAAGAGGAATCCTCCTCCTAGTAGGAGTAGGATTCATCCTTTCCTAGTCCTACTAGGAAAGAGAAAGGTGGAAGGAAAGAGAGGGAGAGGGAGAGGGCAAGAGGGGCCGCGCACCCTTCCCCTAGTCCTATTCGGACTCCCCTTCGGGGGGGGCGCCACCTCCTAGGCTACTTCCCCGGGGTGTTCTGGTAACCCCTCCGGCACTCCGGTTTTCTCCGAAATCACCCGGAACACTTGCGGTGTCTGAATATAGCCATCCAATATATCGATCTTTATGTCTCGACCATTTCGAGACCCCTCGTCATGTACATGATCATATCCGGGACTCCGAACTACCTTCGGTACATCAAAACACATAAACTCATAATACCTATCATCACCAAACGTTAAGCGTGCGGACCCTACAGGTTCGAGAACTATGTAGACATGACCGAGACTCATCTCCGGTCAATAACCAATAGCGGAACCTGGATGCTCATATTGGTTCCTACATATTCTACGAAGATATTTATCAGTCAATCCGCACAATAACATGCGTTGTTCCCTTTGTCATCGGTATGTTATTTGCCCGAGATTCGATCGTCGGTATCTTAATACCTACTTCAAACTCATTACCAGCAAGTCTCTTTACTTGTTCCGTAATGCTACATCACATAACTAACTCATTATCTACATTGCTTGCAAGCCTTATTGTGATGTACATTACCGAGAGGGCCCAGAGATACCTCTCCGACAATCGGAGTGACAAATCCTAATCTTGATCCATGCCAACTCAACAAACACCATTGGAGACACCTGTAGAGCACATTTATAATCACCCAGTTACGTTGTGACGTTTTGTAGCACACAAAGTGTTCCTCCGGTATTCGGGAGTTGCATGAGCTCATAGTCATAGGAACATGTATTGTTAGAGAAAGCAATAGCAACAAACTAAACAATCATCATGGTAAGCTAAAGGATGGGTCAAGTCAATCACATCATTCGCTAATGATGTGATCATGTTAATCAAATGACAACTCATGTTTATGGTTAGGAAACGTAACCATCATTGATTCAACGAGCTAGTCAAGTAGAGGCAAACTAGTGACACTCTGTTTGTCTATGTATTCACACATGTACTAAGTTTCCGGTAAATACAATTCTAGCATGAATAATAAACATTTATTATGATATAAGGAAATATAAATAACAACTTTATTATTGCCTCTAGGGTATATTTCCTTCAGTCTCCCACTTGCACTAGAGTCAATAAGCTAGATTACATTGTAATGATTCTAACACCCATGGAGTCTTGGTGCCAATCATGTTTTGCTCGTGAGAGATGCTTAGTCAACGGGTCTGCAACATTCAGATCTATATGTATCTTGCAAATCTCTATGTTTCCCTCCTTGACTTGATCGCGGATGGAATTGAAGCGTGTCTTGATGTTCTTGGTTCTCTTGTGAAATCTGGATTCCTTTGCCAAGGCAATTGCACCGGTATTGTCACAAAAGATTTTCATTGGACCCGATGCACTAGGTATGACACCTAGATCAGATATGAACTCCTTCATCCAGACTCCTTCATTTGCTACTTCCGAAGCAGCTATGTATTCCGCTTCACACGTAGATCCCGCCACGCCGCTCTGTTTGGAACTACACCAACTAACACCTCCACCATTTAATAAAAACACGCATCCGGTTTGTGACTTAGGTTCATCCGGATCAGTGTCGAAGCTTGCATCGACGTAACCGTTTACGACGAGCTCTTTGTCACCTCCATATACGAGAAACATATCCTTAGTCCTTTTCAGGTATTTCAGGATGTTCTTGACCGTTTTCCAATGATCACTCCTAGATTACTTTGGTACCACCTTGCATCGACATCAGGTCTAGCACACAGCATTGCGTACATGATAGAGCCTACGGCTGAAGCATAGGGATCACCTTTCATTTTCTCTCTATCTTCTGCAGTGGTCGGGCATTGAGTCTGACTCAACTTCACACCTTGTAATACAGGCAAGAACCCTTTCTTTGCCTATTCCATTTTGAACTTCTTTAAAACTTTATCAAGGTATGTGCTTTGTGAAAGTCCAATGAAGCGTCTTGATCTATCTATATAGATCTTGATGCCCAATATATAAGTAGCTTCACCGAGGTCTTTCATTGGAAAATACTTATTCAAGTATCCTCTTATGCTATTCAGAAATTCAGTATCATTTACGATCAAGAATATGTCATCTACATATAATATCAGAAATGCTATGGAGCTCCCACTCACTTTATTGTAAATACATGCTTCACCAAAAGTCTATATCAAACCATATACTTCGATCACACTATCAAAGCGTATATTCCAACTCTGAGAGGCATGCACCAGTCCATAAATGGATCGCTGGAGCTTGCACACTTTGTTAGGACCTTTTGGATCGACAAAACCTTCTGGTTGGATCATATACAACTCTTCTTTGAGGTATCCATTAAGGAATGCAGTTTTGACATCCATTTGCCAAATTTCATAATAATCATAAAATGCGGCAATTGCTAACATGAGAAGGTCTCATCGTAGTCAACACCTTGAACTTGTCAAAAACCGTTTGCAACAAGTCGAGCATTGTAGACAGTAACATTACCGTCAGAGTCAGTCTTCTTCTTCAAGATCCATTTATTCTCAATGGCCTGCCGATCATCGGGCAAGTTAACCAAAGTCAACACTTTGTTCTCATACATGGATCCTATCTCAGATTTCATGGCCTCAAGCCATTTTGCGGAATTTGGGCTCATCATCGCTTCCTCATAGTTCGTAGGTTCGTCATGGTCAAGTAACATGACTCCCAGAACAGGATTACCATACCACTCTGGTGCGGATCTTACTCTGGTTGACCTACGAGGTTTGGTAGTAACTTGATCAGAAGTTTCATGATCATCATCATTAGCTTCCTCACTTACTGGTGTAGGAATCACTAGAACTGATTTTAGTGATGAACTACTTTCCAATAAGGGAGAAGGTACAATTACCTCGTCAAGTTCTACTTTCCTCCCACTCACTTCTTTCAAGAGAAACTCCTTCTCTAGAAAGGATCCATTCTTAGCAACAAATATCTTGCCTTCAGATCTGTGATAGAAGGTGTACCCAACAGTCTCCTTTGGGTATCCTATGAAGATACATTTCTCCGATTTGGGTTCAAGATTATCAGGTTGAAGCTTCTTCACATAAGCATCGCAACCCCAAAATTTAAGAAACGACAACTTGGGTTTCTTGCCAAACCACAATTCATAAGGTGTCGTCTCAACAGATTTAGATGGTGCCCTATTTAACGTGAATGCAGCTGTCTCTAAAGCATAACCCCAAAATGACAGCGGTAAATCAGTGAGAGATATCATAGATCGCACCATATCTAGTAAAGTACGATTACGACGTTCAGACACACCATTACGCTGTGGTGTTATAGGTGGCGTGAGTTGCGAAACTATTCCGCATTGTTTCAAATGAAGTCCAAACTCATAACTCAAATATTCACCTCCACGATCAGATCGTAGAAACTTGATTTTCTTGTTACAATGATTTTCCACTTCACTCTGAAATTCTTTGAACTTTTGAAATGTTTTAGACTTATGTTTCATTAAGTAGATATACCCATATCAGCTCAAACCATCTGTGAAGGTGAGAAAATGATGTATCCGCCGCGAGCTTCAATGTTCATTGGACCACATACATTAGTATGTAGGATTTCCAATAACTCTGTTGCTCGCTCCATTGTTCCAGAGAACGGAGTTTTAGTCATCTCCATCTCCAAAGCACCGTCATGATCACCATCGTCACCGGCTTGACACCTTGATCTCCATCGAAGCATCGCTGTTGTCTCGCAAAATATTGCTTCTACGACTATCGCTACCGCTTAGTGACAAAGTAAAGCAATTACATGGCGATTGCATTTCATACAATAAAGCGACAACCATATGGCTCCTGCCAGTTGCCGATAACTGTGCTACAAAACATGATCATCTCATACAATAAAATTTAGCATCATGTCTTGACCATATCACATCACAACATGCCCTGCAAAAACAAGTTAGACGTCCTCTACTTTCTTGTGGCAAGTTTTACGTGGCTGCTACGGGCTGAGCAAGAACCATTCTTACCTACGCATCAAAAACCACAACGCGGTATAGTGATTGCTTTTTGATCTTCAGAAAGAACCCTGTTCATTGAATCCGATTCAACTAAAGTTGGAGAAACTGACACCCACCAGCCACCTGTGTGCGAAGCACGTCGGTAGAACCAGTCTCGTGTAAGCGTACGCATAATGTCGGTCTGGGACGCTTCATCCAACAATAGCACCGAATCAAGAATAAACTACTCACGACAAGCAATATGTATATACCCACGCCCACAACTCCTTTGTGTTCTACTCATGCATATAACATCTACGCATAAACCTGGATCGGATGCCACTGTTGGGTAACGTAGTAATTTCAAAAATTTCTATGCACACTCAAGATCATGGTGATGCATAGCAACGAGAGGGAAGAGTGTTTTCTACGTACCCTCGTAGATCGTAAGCGGAAGCATTACAACAACGCGGTTGATGTAGTCGTACGTCTTCACAATCGACCGATCCCAGCACCGAAGGTACGGCACCTCCGCGATCTGCACACGTTCGGCTCAGTGACGTCTCGCGAAATCACGATCCAGTAGAGCTTCGAGGGAGAGCATCGTCAGCACGACGGCGTGATGACGGTGATGATGTTGCTACCGGAACCGGGCTTCGCCTAAGCACCGCTACAATATGACCAAGGTGGATTATGGTGGAGGGGGGCACCGCACACGGCTTGGAACAATCAACTTATGTGTCCTAGGGTGTCCCCTGCCCCCGTATATAAAGGAGCAAGGAGGGAGGCCGGCCGGCCCTAGTGGCGCCCAAGGAGAGGAGGAATCCTCCTCCTAGTAGGAGTAGGATTCATCCTTTCCTAGTCCTACTAGGAAGGAGGAAGGGGAAAGGAGAGAGAGGGAGAGGGAAAGAGGGGTCGCGCCCCCTTCCCCTAGTCCTATTCGGACTCCCCTTTGGGAGGGGTGCCAACTCCTGGGCTGCTGCTCTCTCTCTCCCCTAAGGCCCACTAAGCCCCAATACTTCCCGGGGGGTTCCGGTAACCCCTCCGGCACTCCAGTTTTCTACGAAATCACCCGGAACACTTCCGGTGTCCGAATATAGCCGTCCAATATATCGATCTTTATGTCTCTCCCATTTCGAGACTCCTCGCCATGTCATCATATCCGGGACTCCGAACTACCTTCGATACATCAAAACACATAGACTCATAATACCGATCGTCACCGAATGTTAAGCGTGCGGACCCTACGGTTCGAGAACTATGTAGACATGACTGAGACTCATCTTCGATCAATAACCAATAGCGGAACCTGGATGCTCATATTGGTTCCTACATATTCTACGAAGATCTTTATCGGTCAAACCGCATAACAACATGTTGGGGAACGTAGTAATTTCAAAATTTTCCTACGCACATGCAAGATCATGGTGATGCATATCAATGAGAGGGGAGAGTGTGTACACGTACCCTCATAGACCGAAAGCGGAAGCGTTAGCACAACGCGGTTGATGTAGTCGTACGTCTTCACGGTCCGACCGATCAAGCACCGAACGTACGACACCTTCGAGTTCTGCACACGTTCAACTCAATGACGTCCCTCGAACTCTGATCCAGCCGAGCTTTGAGGGAGAGTTCTGTCAGCACGACAGCGTGGTGATGATGATGATGTTCTACCGACGCAAGGCTTCGCCTAAGCACCGCTACAATATTACCGAGGTGGATTATGGTGGAGGGGGCACTGCACATGGCTAAAAGATCCAAGAGATCAATTGTTGTGTCTATTGGGTGCTCCCCTCCTCTGTATATAAAGGGGGGAGGAGGAGGGGCCGGTCAAGGGGAGGAGGCGCGCCCAAGGAGGGGCAATCCAACTCCAAGTAGGTTTTGCCTCCCTTTCCTATTCCAACTAGGAGAAGGGGGAAGGAGAAGGTGGAGAGAAGGAAGGAGAAGGGGGGCCGCCGCCCCCTTCCCTTTCCCAATTCAGATTGGGGCAAGGGGGGCTGCGCGCCACCTCCTGCCGCCTCTCCTCTTCCACTACTTGGGCCCATGAGGCCCAATAACCCCCGGGGGGTTCCGGTAACTCCCCGATACTCCGGTATATATCCGATAACCCCCGGAACCATTCCGGTGTCCGAATATAGTCGTCCAATATATCAATCTTCATGTCTCCACCATTTCGAGACTCCTCGTCATGTCCGTGATCACATCCGGGACTCCGAATTACCTTCGGTACATCAAAACACATAAACTCATAATATAACCGTCATCGAACTTTAAGCGTGCGGACCCTACGGGTTCGAGAACTATGTAGACATGTCCAAGACATGTCTCCGGTCAGTAACCAATAGAGGAACTTGGATGCTCATATTGGCTCCTACATATTCTATGAAGGTCTTTGTCGGTCAAACCGCATAATAACATACGTTCTTCCCTTTGTCATCGGTATGTTACTTGCCCGAGATTCGATCATCGGTATCTCAATACCTAGTTCAATCTCGTTACCGGCAGGTCTCTTTACTCGTTCCGTAATACATCATCCCGCAACTAACGCATTAGTTACTATGCTTGCAAGGCTTGAGTGATGTGTATTACCGAGTGGGCCCAGAGATACCTCTCCGACAATCGGAGTGACAAATCTAATCTTGAAATATGCCAACCCAACAAGTACCTTTGGAGACACCTGTAGAGCACATTTATAATCACCCAGTTACGTTGTGACGTTTGGTAGCACACAAGGTGTTCCTCTGGTAAATAGGAGTTGCATAATCTCATAGTCACAGGAACATGTATAAGTCATGAAGAAAGCAATAGCAACAAACTAAACGATCAAGCGCTAAGCTAACGAAATGGGTCAAGTCAATCGAATCATTCTCCAAATGATGTGATCCCGTTAATCAAATGACAACTCTTTGTATATGGTTAGGAAACATAACCATCTTTGATTCAACGAGCTAGTCAAGTAGAGGCATACTAGTGACACTCTGTTTTGTCTATGTATTCACACATGTATCATGTTTCCGGTTAATACAATTCTAGCATGAATAATAAACATTTATCATGATATAAGGAAATAAATAATAAATTTATTATTGCCTCTAGGGCATATTTCCTTCAGTCTCCCAGTTTCACTAGAGTCAATAATGTAGATTACACAGTAATGACTCTAACGCCCATGGAGCCTTGGTGCTGATCATGTTTTGCTCGTGGAAGAGGCTTAGTCAACGGGTCTGCAACATTCAGATCCGTATGTATCTTGCAAATCTCAATGTCTCCCACCTGGACTTGATCCCAGATGGAGTTGAAGCGTCTCTTGATGTGCTTGGTTCTCTTGTGAAATCTGGATTCCTTTGCTAAAGCAATTGCACCAGTATTGTCACAAAAGATTTTCATTGGACCTGATGCACTAGGTATGACACCTAGATCGGATATGAACTCCTTCATACGGACTCCTTCATTTGCTGCTTCCGAAGCAGCTATGTACTCTGCTTCACATGTAGATCCCGCTACGATGCTTTGTTTAGAACTGCACCAACTGACAGCTCCACCGTTTAATAAAAACACGTATCTGGTTTGCGATGTAGAATCGTCCGGATTAGTGTCAAAGCTTGCATCGATGTAACCATTTACGACGAGCTCTTTGTCACCTCCATAAATGAGAAACATATCCTTCGTACTTTTCAGGTATTTCAGGATGTTCTTGACCGCTGTCCAGTGATCCACTCCTGGATTACTTTGGTACCTCCCTGCTAAACTAATAGCAAGGCACACATCAGGTCTGGTACACAACATTGCATACATGATAGAGCCTATGGCTGAAGCATAGGGAACATTTTTCATTTTCTCTCTATCTTCTGCAGTGGTCGGGCATTGAGTCTTACTCAACTTCAGACCTTGTAACACAGGCAAGAACCCTTTCTTTGCTTGATCCATTTTGAACTTCTTCAAAACTTTGTCAAGGTATGTGCTTTATGAAAGTCCAATAAAGCGTCTCGATCTATCTCTATAGATCTTGATGCCCAATATATAAGCAGCTTCACCAAGGTCTTTCATTGAAAAACTCTTATTCAAATATCCTTTTATGCTATCCAGAAATTCTATATCATTTCCATGTTGGGGAACGTAGCAGAAATTCAAAATTTTCTACGCATCACCAAGATCAATCTATGGAGTAATCTAGCAACGGGGGGAAGGAGAGTGCATCTACATACCCTTGTAGATCGCTAAGCGGAAGCGTTCAAGTGAACGGCGTTGATGGAGTTGTACTTGTCGTGATCCAAATCACCGATGATCCTAGTGCCGAACGGACGGCACCTCCGTGTTCAACACACGTACAACCCGGTGACGTCTCCTATGCCTTGATCTAGCAAGGGGAGAAGGAGAGGTTGGGGAAGACTCCATCCAGCAGCAGCACGACGGCGTGGTGGTGGTGGAGGAGCGTGGCAATCCTGCAGGGCTTCGCCAAGCACCGCGGGAGAGGAAGAGGGAGAGAGGCAGGGCTGCGCCATGGAGAGGTCAAAACTCATGTGTTGGCAGCCCCAAAGTCCTCAAGTATATATAGGGGAGAGGGAGGGGGTGCGGCAGCCCCAAACCCATCTAGGGTGGCGGCCAAGGGGGGGAGAGGGGAAATTTGCCCCCCAAGTTAGGTGGAGGCGCCCCCTCCCCAAACCCGGGGTGGTCCACCAAGTGGGGCCACCAGCCCCGGAGGGCTGCATGGGCCAAGTGTGGGAGGGGACCAGCCCCAGGTGGGCTGGTGCGCCCCCCCACAAGGGCCCAAGGCGCCCAGGGTTTGGGGAGGGGGCGCCTCCACCTAACTTGGGGGGCAAGTTTGCCCTCTCCCTCCTTGGCCGCCACCCTAGATGGGTTTGGGGCTACCGCACCCCTTGGGGTGGAAACCCTAAAGGGGGCGCACCCCCCTCCCTCTCCCCTATATATACTTGAGGACTTTGGGGCTGCCAACACATGAGTTTTCCGGCGACCAAAACAGGACTTCCCATATATAAATCTTTACCTCCGGACCATTCCAGAACTCTTCTAGATGTCCGGGATCTCATCCGAGACTCCAAACAACATTCGGTAACCACATACATACTTTCCCTATAACCCTAGCGTCATCGAACCTTAAGTGTGTAGACCCTACGGGTTCGGGAGACATGCAGACATGACCGAGATGACTCTCCAGTCAATAACCAACAGCGTGATCTGGATACCCATGTTGGCTCCCACATGTTCCACGATGATTTCATCGGATGAACCACGATGTCGAGGATTCAATCAATCCAGTATTCAATTCCCTTTGTCTATCGGTACGATACTTGCCCGAGATTCGATCGTCGGTATCCCGATACCTTGTTCAATCTCGTTACCGGCAAGTCTCTTTACTCGTTCCGTAACACATCATCCCGTGATCAACTCCTTGATCACATTGTGCACATTATGATGATGTCCTACCGAGTGGGCCCAGAGATACCTCTCCGTTTACATGGAGTGACAAATCCCAGTCCCGATTCATGCCAACCCAACAGACACTTTCGGAGATACCTGTAGTGTACCTTTATAGCCACCCAGTTACGTTGTGATGTTTGGTACACCCAAAGCATTCCTACGGTATCCGGGAGTTGCACAATCTCATGGTCTAAGGAAATGATACTTGACATTAGAAAAGCTTTAGCATATGAACTACATGATCTTTGTGCTAGGCTTAGGATTGGGTCTTGTCCATCACATCATTCTCCTAATGATGTGATCCCTTTATCAACGACATCCAATGTCCATGGTCAGGAAACCGTAACCATCTATTGATCAACGAGCTAGTCAACTAGAGGCTTACTAGGGACATGGTGTTGTCTATGTATCCACACATGTATCTGAGTTTCCTATCAATACAATTCTAGCATGGATAATAAACGATTATCATGAACAAGGAAATATAATAATAACCAATTTATTATTGACTCTAGGGCATATTTCCAACAGTCTCCCACTTGCACTAGAGTCAATAATCTAGTTCACATCGCCATGTGATTAACACTCACAGGTCACATCGCCATGTGACCAACATCCAAGAGTCTACTAGACTCAATGATCTAGTTCACATCACTATGTGATAAACACTCAAAGAGTTCTGGGTTTGATCATGTTATGCTTGTGCGAGAGGTTGTAGTCAACGGGTCTTGCCATATTCAGATCCCTATGTATTTCGCAAAACTTTATATCGTAGATGCTGCTACCACGTTCCACTTGGAGCTATTCCAAATTATTGCTCCATTATACGTATCCGGTATCTCTACTCAGAGCTATCCGGATAGGTTTTAAGCTTGCATAGACGTAACTCTTTATGTCGAACTCTTTATCACCTCCATAACCGAGAAACATTTCCTTACTCCTCTAAGGATAATTTTGACCGCTATCTGGTGATCTACTCCTAGATCACCTTTGTACCCTCTTGCTAGACATGTGGAAAGGCACACATCTGGTGCGGCACTCAGCATGGCATACCGTGTAGAGCCTATGACAAAAGCATAGGGGATGACCTTCGTCCTTCCTCTTTCTTATGCCGTGGTCAATCTTCGAGTCTTACTCAACTTCACACCTTACAATTCAGGTAAGAACCCTTTCTTTGACTGATCTATTTTGAACTCCTTCAAAAACATGTCAAGGTGTGCGTTCTTTGAAAGTATCACCAGGCGTCTTGATCTATTTCTATAGATCCTGATGCCCAATATGCAAGCAGCTTTATCCAGGTCTTCCTTTGAAAATCACTCTTCAAACAACCGTTTATGCATTGCAGAAATTCTACATCATTTCGGATCTACAATATGTCATCCACATATACTTATCAGAAATGTTGTAGTGCTCCCACTCACTTTCTTGTAAATACAAGTTTCTAGCAAACATTGTATAAACCTAAAAGCTTTTATCACTCCATCAAAACATATATTCCGATTCCGAGATGCTTGCTCTAGTCCATAGAAGGATTGCTGGAGCCAGCATACCTTTTAGCATCCTTAGGATCGACAAAACCTTTTATTGTATCACATACAACTTTTCTTACGAAAACTTGGTAAGAAAACTTGTTTTGACATCCATCTGTAAGATTTCATAATCGAAAAACACAGCTAGTGCTAACATGATTCCGACGGACTTAAGCATCGCTACGGGTGAGAAATTCTCATCGTAGTCAACTCCTTGAACTTGTGAAAAGACTCTTTTCCACAAGTCGAGCTTCATAGACGGTAACATTACCGCCCACGTCCGTCTTCTTCTTAAAGATCCATTTATCTCAATGGCTTGCCGATCATCGGGCAAGTCCACCAAAGTCCATACTTTGTTCTGATATATGGATCCTATCTCGGATTTCATGGCTTCTAACCATTTGTCGGAATACGGGCCCACCATCGCTTCTCCATAGCTTGTAGGTTCATTGTTGTCTTAACAACATGATATCCAAGACAGGATCACCGCACCACTCAGGAGTAGCACATATCCTTGTCGACCCACGAGGTTTGATAGCAACTTGATCCGAAGCTTCATGATCAGTATCATTAACTTCCTATTAAACAGATGTGGGCGCCACAGAAAACATCTTTCTGTGTTGCATCACTTTCTGTTGAAATAAAGGTTCGACAACCTCATCAAGTTCTATCTTCCCCCCACTCAATTCTTTCGAGAGAAACTCCTTCTTGAGAAAGGACCCGTTCTTAGCGACAAACAATTTTGCCCTCGAATCTGAGATAGAAGCTATACCCGACTGTCACCTTTGGGTATTCTATGAAGATGTGTTTGTCTGCTTTGGGTTCGAGCTTCTCCGGCTGAAGCCTTAAGCATCGCAGCCCCAAACGTTAAGAAACGACAACTTTGGTTTCTTGCCAAACCAATGTTCATACGACGTCGTCTCAACAGACTTAGATGGTGTCCAATCTAAAGTGAATGCAGCTGTCTTTAACGCATATCCTCAAAATGAAAACGGTAGATCGGTAAGAGACATCATAGATCGCACCATATCTCATAGGGTTTGATTACGACGTCCGGACACACCATAACCTAGTGGTGTTCCAGGTGGCTTCAACTGTGAAACAATTCCACAATGTCTTAAGTGATTGCTAAACTCATAACTTAGAAAATCCCCTTTTGATCAGATCGTAGGAACCTGATCTTATTGTTATGATGATTCTTAACTTCACTCTGAAATCGCTTGAACTTTTCAAACGTTTCAGACTTGTGCTTCATTAAGTAAATATACCTATATCTACTCAAATCGTCAGTGAAGATGAGAAAATAGCGATATCCACCGCACGCTTCAATTCTCATTGGATCACACACATCAGCATGCATGATTTCCAACAAGTCACTTGCCCGTTTCATTGTACCTGAAAACGGGGTCTTAGTCATCCTGCCCATGAGGCATGGCTCGCATGTGTCAAGCGATTCAAAATCAAGTGACTCCAAACATCCATCGATATGGAGTTTCTTCATGCATCTTACGCCAATATGACCTAAGCGGCAGTGCCACAAGAAAGTGGTACTATCATTATTAACTCTACATCTTTTGGCATGAACATGTGTATTACCACGACCGAGATTCAATGAACCATTCAGATAGGGTGCATGACCATGAAAGGTATCATTCATGAAAATAGAATAACCATTATTCTCTACCTTAAATGAATGACCGTATTGCACTGAACATGATCTAATCATATTCATGCTCAATGTAGACACTTGACAACATTTATCTAGGTTCAATACTAATCCCGAAGGCAGATGGAGCGTGCGATGGTGATCTTATCAACTTTGGAAACACTTCCAACACACATCGTCACCCCGCCCTCAGCCAGTCTCTGTTTAGTCCGTAGCTTTTGCTTCAAGTCACCAATAATAGCAACTGAACCGGTATCCAATACCCAGGTGCTACCAGGAGTACTAGTGAGGTACACATTAATAACACGTATATACTTTGTTGAAGTTGCCAGCCTTCTTATCTACCATGCATTTAGGGTAATTCCGCTACCAGTGATCGTTCCCCTTACAATAGAAGCACTCAGTCTCGGGTTTGGGTTCAACCTTGGGTTCCTTCACTGGAGCGGCAACTGGTTTTCCATCCATGAAGTTTCCCTTCTAGCCCTTGCCCTTCTTGAAACCAGTGGTCTTGTTAAACCATCAACATTTGATGCTCCTTCTTTGATTTCTACCTTTTGTGGTCTTAAGCACCGCGAACAGCTCCGGGATCAACTCCATCCCTTGCATGTCATAGTTCATCACGAAGATCTAGTAGCTTAGTGATAGTGGCTAGAGAACTCTATCAATCACTATCTTATCTGGAAGTTTAACTCCCACTTGATTTAAGTGATTGTAGCACCCAGACATTCTGAGCACATGCTCATTAGCTGAGCTATTCTCCTCCATCTTGTTGGCAAAAGAACTTGTCAGAGGTCTCACACCTCTCAACACGGGCATGAGCCTGAAATCCCTATTTCAGCTCTTGGAACATCTCATATGTTCTATGGCGTTCAAAACTTCATTGGAATCCCGATTCTAAGCCGTAAAGTATGGTGCACTAAACTATCATGTAGTCATCATGATGTGTCTGTCAGGTGTTCACAACATCCACAGATGACGTTGTAGGGGTTTGTACATCGAGCGGTGCATCAAAGACGTAAGCCTTCTGTGTAGCAGTGAGGACACTCCTCGGACTACGGACCTAGTCCGCATCAATGCTTACAATATCTTTCAACTTAATCTTTCTCTAGGAACGTATTTGAAACAGGGAGCTACAACGTGAGCTATTTATCTACAACATATTTGCAAAGACAATTTAGACTATGTTCATGATAATTGAGTTCATCTAATCAAATTATTTAATGAACTCCCACTCAGATAGACATCCCTCCCGTCATCTAAGTGAAACATGATCCGAGTCAACTAGGCCGTGTCCGATCGTCATGTGAGACGGACTAGTCAACATCGGTGAACATCTTCATGTTGATCGTATCTTCTATACGACTCATGCTCGACCTTTCAGTCTTCCGTGTTCCGAAGCCATGTCTATACATGCTAGGCTCGTCAAGTCAACCTAAGTGTTTCGCATGTGTCCCGAGGCCATGTCTGTACATGCTAGGCTCGTCAACACCCGTTGTATTCGAACGTTAGAATCTATCACACCCGATCATCACGTGGTGCTTCGAAACAACGAACCTTCGCAACGGTGCACAGTTAGGGGGAACACTTTCTTGAAATTATTACGAGGGATCATATTATTTAAGCTACCGTCGTTCTAAGCAAATAAGATGTAAAACATGATAAACATCACATGCAATCAAATAGTGACATGATATGGCCAATATCATTTTGCTCCTTTTGATCTCCATCTTCGGGGCTCCATGATCATCGTTGTCACCGGCATGACACCATGATCTCCATCATCATGATCTCCATCATCGTGTCTTCTTGAAGTTGTCATGTCATCTATTACTCCTACTACTATGGCTAACGCTTTAGCAATAAAGTAAAGTAATTACATGACGTTTATGTTGACACGTAGGTCATAAATAAATAAAGACAACTCCTATGGCTCCTGCCGGTGGTCATACTCATCGACATGCAAGTCGTGATTCCTATTACAAGAACATGATCATCTCATACATCACATATATCATTCATCACATCCTTTGGCCATATCACATCACAAAACACTTGCTACAAAAACAAGTTAGACGTCCTCTAATTGTTGTTGCAAGTTTTACGTGGCTGCTATAGGTTTCTAGCAAGAACGTTTCTTACCTATGCTAAAACCACAACGTGAATTGCCAATTTCTATTTACCCTTCATAAGGACCCTGTTCATCGAATCCGATCCGACTAGAGTGGGAGAGACAGACACCCGCCAGCCACCTTATGCAACTAGTGCATGTCAGTCGGTGGAACCGGTCTCACGTAAGCGTACGTGTAAGGTTGGTCCGGGCCGCTTCATCCCACAATACCGCCGAATCAAGATAATACTAGTAATGGCAAGATAATTGACAATATCAACGCCCACAACTACTTTGTGTTCTACTCGTGCATAGAAACTACGCATAGACCTAGCTCATGATGCCACTGTTGGGGAACATAGCAGAAATTCAAAATTTTCTACGCATCACCAAGATCAATCTATGAAGTAATCTAGCAACGAAGGGAAGGAGAGTGCATCTACATACCCTTGTAGATCGCCAAGCGGAAGAGTTCAAGTGAACGGGGTTGATGGAGTCGTACTCGTCGTGATCCAAATCACCGATGATCCTAGTGCCGAACGGACGGCACCTCTGTGTTCAACACACGTACAGCCCGGTGACGTCTCCTACGCCTTGATCCATCAAGGGGAGAAGGAGAGGTTGGGGAAGACTCCATCCAGTAGCAGCATGACGGCGTGGTGGTGGTGGAGGAGCGTGGCAATCCTGCAGGGCCGCTCTCGCTTCCCACGTCGTTCGTCTTCCACCACCCCGTTCTCCTCCGACCATCGCGTCCATGTCTGACGCTCGTCGGGCCCGCGCCGAGCGCCGGGCCGCTCTCGCTTCCCACGTTGCCCAGACGGCTCCTGTCGGCGGGCGTCCTCCCCGTTCCCCATCACCTGCCGTTAACGCCGCCACCGGCCCGGCGGGGGACGAGCAGCAAGCATCGTCTCAGCATCCGTCCGTGCGGCAAGACGGCCGCACCGCTACTCCCTCGCTCACCCCAGCTGGTTCTTCGTCCCGCGCGCTCCGCGCACCCATGGAGGCTCGAGCTGCGCTCATCGCGGCAAATGAGCTCCTGTGCTACCGTCCCGTCGACGACATCTACGAAGAATGGCTCGACCGCATCGCCGAGCTCGTCCGCGCCGCAGGGGGCTCTCCTGCGGCATCCGTTCCGCTGCACCGCACCCCGCCCTGCGCGGGCGACAAGGCTCCGGTGGCGCCCCGGCCGCCTCCTCCTCAAGAAGGCACCATGGCTCCAAGGCGCGTGGCCCCTGGGCGGAACCCGCTCCGTCAGGTGCCAGCGCGGCAAGAGCAGAGCTACCAAGAAGTCCCTCGCCCGCAAGAAGCTGCCCGGGCGCTCCCAGCTCCAGCACGTCGCGACCATGCTCCTGCTCCCGCACGTCAAGACCCCGCACTGCTTCCAGCTGCAGTGCGTGGGGACATACAAGACCAAGCTCTCCGTCACCCAAGGCCTCCCGTGACCACAGCAGGCTGCCGTGCCTTCACCACCGAGCTACGCAGCGTCGCGTGGCCCAGCAAGTTCAAGCCAGACCTACCTCCTCGTTACAACGGCACAGCCGACCCTGTGGAGTTCCTCCAGCTCTATGAGCTGGGCATCGAAGCTGCCAATGGAGAAGAGAAGGTCATGGCGAACTGGTTTCCCATGGAGCTCAAGGACGGGGCCCGCACCTGGGTCCTGAACCTGGCTCCAGGCACGATCTCTTCCTGGGACGAGATGCGCACCCGCTTCATCGCCAACTTCCAAGGTACTCGCGACCGGCCACCTGCCGTGAGCGACGTGCGCCGCATCAAGCAACAACCCAGGGAGACCCTGCAGAAGTATATCCAGCGCTTCAACAACGCACGCCTCAAGATTCCCAAGGTGACTAAGGAGGCCATCATCTCAGCCTTCTCCGACGGCGTGCGTGATGTCAAGATGAAGGAGGAGCTGGCGATGCATGAAGACCTATGCACTTCCTTGGAGCTGTTCAACTTGGCAACCAAGTGCACCAGGGCTAAGGAAGGGCGTCTCTCCCTCCTCGAGCTGCCTGCCGCAGGCCCAGAAGATAAGAAGCCCAAGGCCAAGGATGTGAAGCGCAAGGGGGCTGCCGTGCTCGCGGCAGAACCAGACACCAAGCGGGGCAGGGATCAGCCCGAACCTTCCAAGGGCAGTCAGTACTGTGTGTACCACGACCTCCACACCCACAACACCAACGAGTGTCAAGAGCTCCGAGCCGTGCGAGAAGGAAGGATCGGCCGTCGCCCCGACCGCGGTGACCGGGGCTACGGTCGAGGAGGAGGAAGGAACGCAGGACGCTGGGAAGATCGTGGCCCGCGCCAAGGGTGGCGCGATCAACCTCGCGAGGATCACTGGCAAGACCCGCCTCGCGAGGGAGACTGGAGGGATCAGCCTCGCGAGCATCGCCCGCAAGGCAACGCAGGCCTCCCTCCGCTGCCGCCGCAACCAAGGAGAAACGAGGACCGCCACCAGGACGAGGGGGCTAGGGGCTTCCAGGAGCCGCGCGCGATCGCCTGCATCCTGGGCGGGGCTCAAGCCCCAGCCTCTCAATGCATCTTCAAGAAGTTCGCCCGCGAAGTGAATGCAGTCCTCCCCAAGCTCGAAGCCACGCGCCCTCTCAGGTGGTCGGCGTGCGCCATCACGTTCAGCTCAGCAGATCAGCTCAAGTGTGCGGCTATAGCCGGAGTCCTCCCGATGCTTTGTTCCCCAATCATCAGCAACGTGGTGGTCACCAGGACCCTCATCGATGGCGGGGCAGGGCTCAACATCCTGTCCGTGGAAACATTCAACAATCTCCAGGTGCCCTACAGCCAGCTTCAGCCAACCAAGCCTTTCTCCGGAGTCACCGACGGCTCCATTGTCCCGATTAGGCAGGTCCACCTCCCTGTCACCTTCGGGGCATGCGACAACTACCGCAGCGAGCTCATCGACTTCGACGTCGCTCACATTCGCCTGCCGTACAACACCATCCTTGGATACCCAGCGCTGGCCAAGTTCATGGCCGTAACTCACCACGGCTACAACGTCCTCAAGATGCCAGGAAGTGGCGGAGTCATCACGGTGCCCTGTGAAGAGAAGGACGCGGTGTGTTCCCTGGAGCGAGCCTTTCAGGCCGCGTCACTGGAAGACCCGGATCGCGGAAGCAGGAGGCTTCCCGAGACCGCCCCCAAGAAGAAGAAGACATCGTCCGGCCCGGCCCCTCAGGAGGCAGGCCCCTCTGGGCCCGCGCCTGCCCAGGGGGAACCTCCTTCCATCGCATAGGAAAGCGCGCCCGGCGCCCTCCTCAGGCAGGGCTCGGGGGCTCCCCCCTGGAGGGCCACCGACCTGGCTAGGGTCACGAGGGAGGCGCTTGGGCACCACATGGAGGCGTGTTTCGAAGCACGTTTCCCTCAAGAAGGATTAAGGCAAGGAGAGCCAGACCCTCAGGAGTTCGTCAGCAAGGCCATTCAGGAGCTATAGGTCGAGCTTTATAGACATTAACATTAACGTTAACGTCAGTCTTCTTTTTGAAGATCCATTTATTTTCAATGGCTTGCCGATCATCGGGCAAGTCCACCAAAGTCCACACTTTGTTCTCATACATGGATCCCATCTCAGATTTCATGGCCTCAAGCCATTTTGTGGAATTTGGGCTCACCATCACTTCTTCATAGTTCGTAGGTTCGTCATGGTCTAGTAACATAACCTCCAGAACAGGATTACCGTACCACTCTGGCGCGGATCTCACTCTGCTTGACCTATGAGGTTCAGTAACAACTTGATCTGAAGTTTCATGATCATCATCATTAACTTCCTCACTAACTGGTGTAGGTGTCACAGGAACCGGTTTCTGTGTTGAACTACTTTCCAATAAGGGAGCAGGTACAGTTACCTCATCAAGTTCTATTTTCCTCCCACTCACTTCTTTCGAGAGAAACTCCTTCTCTAGAAAGGATCCAAATTTAGCAACAAACGTTTTGCCTTCAGATCTGTGATAGAAGGTGTACCCAATAGTTTCCTTTGGGTATCCTATGAAGATACATTTCTCTGATTTGGGTTCGAGCTTATCAGGTTGAAGTTTTTTCACATAAGAATCGCAGCCCCAATCTTTAAGAAATGACAACTTTGGTTTCTCGCCAAACCACAGTTCATAAGGCGTCGTCTCAATGGATTTCGATGGTGCCCTATTTAACGTGAATGCAGCCGTCTCTAAAGCATAACCCCAAAATGATAGCAGTAAATCAGTAAGAGACATCATAGATCACACCATATCTAGTAAAGTACGATTACGACGTTCGACACACCATTATGCTGTGGTGTTTCGGGTGGCATGAGTTGTGAAACTATTCCGCATTGTTTTAAATGAAGACCAAACTCGTAATTCAAATATTCTCCTCCACGATCAGATCATAGAAACTTTATTTCCTTGTTATGATGATTCTCAACTTCACTCTGAAATTCTTTGAACTTTTCAAATGTTTCAGATTTATGTTTCATTAAGTAGATATACACATATCTGTTTAAATCATCTGTGAAGGTGAGAAAATAATGATACCCGCCGCGAGCCTCAACATTCATTGGACCACATACATCTGTATGTATGATTTCCAACAAATCTGTTGCTCGCTTCATAGTTCTGGAGAACGGAGTTTTAGTCATCTTGCCCATGAGGCACGGTTCGCAAGTACCAAGTGATTCATAATCAAGTGGTTCCAAAAGTCCATCAGTATGGAGTTTCTTCATGCGCCTTACACCAATATGACCTAAACGGCAGTGCCACAAATAAGTTGCACTATCATTATCACGTCTGCATCTTTTGGCTTCAATATTATGAATATGTGTATCACTACTATTGAGATTCAATAAGAATAGACCACTCTTCAAGGGTGCATGACCATAAAAGATATTACTCATATAAATGGAACAACCATTATTCTCTGATTTAAATGAATAGCCGTCTCGCATCAAACAAGATCCAGATATAATGTTCATGCTCAACGCTGGCACCAAATAACAATTATTCAGGTCTAAAACTAATCCCGAAGGTAAATGTAGAGGTAGCGTGCCGACTATGATCACATCGACTTTGGAACCATTTCCCACGTGCATCGTCACCTCGTCCTTAGCCAATCTTCGCTTAATCCGTAGTCCCTGTTTCGAGTTGCAAATATTAGCAACAGAACCAGTATCAAATACCCAGGTGCTATTGCGAGCATTAGTAAGGTACACATCAATAACATGTATATCACATATACCTTTGTTCACCTAGCCATCCTTCTTATCCACCAAATACTTGGGGCAGTTCCACTTCCAGTGACCAGTCTGTTTGCAGTAGAATCACTCAGTTTCAGGCTTAGGACCAGACTTGGGTTTCTTCTCTTGAGCAGCAACTTGTTTGCCGTTCTTCTTGAAGTTCCCCTTCTTCTTCCCTTTACCCTTTTTCTTGAACCTAGTGGTCTTGTTGGCCATCAACACTTGATGCTCCTTTTTGATTTCTACCTCCGTAGCTCGGGAATTATCTTATCCATCCCTTGCATATTATTGTTCATTACGAAGATTTTGTAGCTTGGTGGCAGTGATTGAAGAACTCTGTCAATGACACTATCAACAGGAAGATTAACTCCCAATTGAGTCAAGTGATTATCATACCCATAAATTTTGAGTATATGTTCACTAACAGAACTATTCTCCTCCATCTTGCAGCTATAGAACTTATTGGAGACTTCATATCTCTCAATCCGGGCATTTGCTTGAAATATTAACTTCCACTCCTGGAACATCTCATATGCTCCATGACGTTCAAAACGTCGTTGAAGTCCCGGTTCTAAGACGTAAAGCATGGCACACTGAACTATCGAGTAGTCATCAGCTTTACTCTGCCAAACGTTCTTAACGTTGTCAGCAGCATCTGCAGTAGGCCTGGCACCCAGCGGTGCTTCCAGGACGTAATTCTTGTGTGCAGCAATGAGGATAATCCTCAAGTTACGGACCCAATTCGTGTAATTGCTACCATCATCTTTCAACTTTGCTTTCTCAAGGAACGCATTAAAATTCAACGGAACAACAACACGAGCCATCTATCTACAATCAACATGGACAAGAAAAAAACTATCAGGTACTAAGTTCATGATAAATTTATGTTCAATTAATCATATTACTTAAAAACTCCCACTTAGATAGACATCCCTCTAATCCTCTAAGTGATCACGTGATCCAAATCAACTAAACCATGTCCGATCATCATGTGAGATGGAGTAGTTTCAATGGTGAACATCACTATGTTGATCATATCTACTATATGATTCATGCTCGACCTTTTGGTCTCAGTGTTCCGAGGCCATATCTGCATATGCTAGGCTCGTCAAGTTTAACCTGAGTATTCCGCGTGTGCAACTATTTTGCACCCATTGTATTTGAACGTAGAGCCTATCACACCCGATCATCACATGGTGTCTCAGCACGAAGAACTTTCGCAACTATGCATACTCAGGGAGAACACTTATACCTTGATAATTGAGTGAGAGATCATCTTATAATGCTACCGTCAATCAAAGCAAGATAAGATGCATAAAAGATAAACATCACATACAATCAATATAAGTGATATGATATGGCCATCATCATCTTGTGCTTGTGATCTTCATCTCCGAAGCACCGTCATGATCACTGTCGGTGTAAAAACCGGCGGATCTCGGGTAGGGGGTCCTGAACTGTGCGTCTAAGGCGGATGGTAACAGGAGGCAGGGGACACGATGTTTTACCCAGGTTAGGTCCCTCTTGATGGAGGTAAAACCCTACGTCCTGCTTGATTAATATTGATGATATGGGTAGTACAAGAGTAGATCTACCACGAGATCAAGGAGGCTAAACCCTAGAAGCTAGCCTATGGTATGATTGTTGTTCGTCCTACGGACTAAAACCCTCCGGTTTATATAGACACCGGAGAGGGCTAGGGTTACACAGAGTCGGTTACAATGGTAGGAGATCTACATATCCGTATCGCCAAGCTTGCCTTCCATGCCAAGGAAAGTCCCTTCCGGACACGGGACGAAGTCTTCAATCTTGTATCTTCATAGTCCAGGAGTCCGGCCGAAGGTATAGTCTGGCTATCCGGACACCCCCTAATCCAGGACTCCCTCAGTAGCCCCTGAACCAGGCTTTAATGACGATGAGTCCGGCGCGCAGATTGTCTTCGGCATTGCAAGGCGGGTTCCTCCTCCAAGTACTTCATAGAAGATTTTGAACACAAAGGTAGTGTCTGGCTCTGCAAAATAAGTTTCCACATATTGCCATAGAAAGAATAATATTTACACAAATCTAATCTACTGACGTATTCCGTAGCGTGACATCACACCATGGCCAAGTCTTTATTCAAATCGTTTTACTGTCCCACCTCAGCGCGTTTAGCGAGGCGGTTTACTTGGCACGTCTTGTCAAAGCAGAGATCGTGTTCCCTTATTCCGGGATTCTCATCAATAAGGGCGTGGGTAACCCAACCACGCCATTGATTACGGCGCTCGGGAGATAAGCGAGTTTTACCAGGCTGGTGGGGACGCATAGTCGTGTCCTCCCATATAAGGGGATAAGGATCCACCTTTTCATCCACGCCTTCTTCCTCCTTTGCCTATCCATTTCCGCGCACTTGAGCTCCAGCGCCCAAGTCCACACACCCCACCTCAACCTCCTCCAGCCATGTCCGGAGCGGGAGGCATGTGGATGGTCTCCTCCGTCACGGAGGGACACATCAAAAAACTGAGGAAGGCCGGATACTTGTCTAACGACATTGCGCACCGGCTTCCCGAAGAGGGGCAGCTCATCCCCACCCCTAGGCCCCATGAGAGGATGGTGTTCCTCCCCCATTTCCTCCGCGGACTGGGCTTCCCTCTCCACCCATTTGTCTGGGGTTCATGTTCTACTATGGCCTGGATTTCCACGATCTGGCCCCGAACTTTGTCCTCAACATCTCGGCGTTTATCGTCGTGTGTGAGGCTTTCCTCTGCATCCGCCCCCATTTCGGCCTATGGCTCAAGACTTTCAATGTCAAGCCGAAGGTGGTGCGTGACACCAAGGCGGAGTGCGGAGGCGCCATGGTGGGCAAGATGCCCAACGTCCTATGGCTCGAGGGCTCCTTCGTGGAGACCCTAAAGGGGTGGCAATCAGGGTGGTTTTACATCACCGAGCCGCGCGACCCTGAATGGGTCACAGCCCCCGAGTTCCGATCCGGACCCCCTACGCGGCTCACCTCCTGGAAAGAGACGGGCCTATTGTGGGGTAAAAAAGGAGAGCTGACCGGGCTCCAAACATGCTTCCAAACCCTGGTGGACAAGAAGCTCAAACTTGTCAATGTAGTCCAGGTTATGCTCATCCGCCGGATCCTCCCGTGTCAACAACGGGCTTTCAACCTGTGGGAGTTCGACCCGGCGCAGCATCGAACTCTGAGCAGGCTCTTCGACACGACGTACGAAGATGCCTGGAAGGTGCTTTTCAAGGGCGCCGAGGCCCCCGCATCTGCTACCGAGGATCGCGGATTCAGCACGCAGCGTCACGCTAGTGCGGTAAGCTGTTTTTACCTTTTACAGGGTATTAGTTTTTCATAGTTTGACTCCATGCGGGATCTAAGCTCCCTTACCTTTGACAGGATTGGTAGGAGACGTCCGGACAGATCAACTCTCCGACTCCTTTGCCCGAAGGCCCAGCGGACACTCGCTTGGCAAAGCTGCTGGTTCTGGCACGCTATGTGGTGCCGGAGAAGAAGGCCAAGAAGAAGGCCACGGGGACTCGAAAGAGTGCCCGGCGCACGGAGGTGTCGGATTCATCATCTGACGACTCCAAGACGCACTCCTCCCGTGAAGACGAGGAGGAGGAAGAAGAGACCTCTCCCCCTCCAGCGGGGGGAGGGAAGAAAAGGAAGGCCACCCCAACTGGGGAGGCCGAAGGGTCCAAGAAGGGGAAGACCCTTCCTCCGGACTACCCCACCAACGCCGACGACGGCGAAGAGGAGTGGCCGCACAGGGCCAAGCCCCTGGCGAGATCGTAAGTATTCAGACACCATAGCAATTCATAGTGTTCCTTTCTTGCACAGCTCCTCCTTACGCCGAATATGACTATGCAGTCCGCCCAAGGTCGGGCTCGACGAGTCGTCGAGCGGCTCCCTGGATTCGTCGGACGTGAATTCACTTCCGCCCGCTACCTCCCCCCACCCTACGGACGACGCTGAGGTGCTGTCCCAAGAGGCTCCAAGCCAGGAGGAGGTGGTCCTGGAGGCGCCGCAAGGCGACCTCCCGGACTCCAGGCGCAAAGGGGATGAAACCCCCAAGGGCTCCGGTAGGCACCTTCAATGGTTCCGGACTCCGGTAGGCAGCCTCTTTCCAAGAGGAGCAAGCCTACCGAGCCAGTGACCTCCGTCCAAACGGAGGCATCGGACAATTTGCTGGAGGTGCTTAACAGTGCCTCCATCGACGAGGAGCACCGCACTATTATGAGTGCGGTGATCCAGAAGGTTCAGTCCGCCAAGAGCAGACTGACTGAAGCCTGTGCCAGCCTTCTAACATGCTTTGAGGTAAGTAAAGAATATGTAAAAATATTACCGCATAGACAGTAGCCCCTGATGCTCTGTTCGGCGTTCAGAAGGAAAAGCCGAATAGAGGATCTAATAACATTCGCAGGAGTCTAACATAATCAAGTCAATATGCGTATGCAGGCTTCGCTGCTGGCCTCCTCCGTACTGACTGCGGAGGTGGATACGCTGAAGCAAAACCTCGCGCGGTCCGAGAACGAGCTCGGCCATGCCAAGAGGCAACTCGAGGAGAAGGAAAGTAAGTAATACCTTGCGCAAGTATATAGAGAAGATGTGGTTGCAAAAAATGACAGGATCGACATGCTATTATAGGGGCCATGACCGAGGTGGCAACCCTTAAGAAAGCGCCGTCCGAGGCCGAAAACAGAGCGGCCGCAGAGCGCACAGAGAGAGGGAAGCATGAGGCGCGGGTGGAGGAGGTGCAGAAAGAGCTCCAGGCTCTCGTGAAAAAACACGAGAGTTTGGAGCTTGACTCAAAGACGCAAGTGTCCGAGTCCCTCTTCATCAAGACAGACCCAAGACCCTCGCGAGGGGCCAAGCCTCGCGGGGGGGACGACGCGGAGCTTCCTCAGGCACGGCCTCACCAGGCTGGCTCGCGAGGAGGCGGAGAAATCAAGGCGGGGTACCTCACGAGGTGCCCGTGACGCAAGCCATGACGACCAAGGGCGCCAGGCGGGCGCCAGCCTGCGTAGTGTCCTCCTTTCCCCTTTGGTGCAAAGGGGGAAAGCGCTGCCGCGGGGTACTGAGGCATCAGGCAAAGGTTGCCATTTCGGTGCAACAAGACCAAGACCAGGAGGATTGCAAGACGAAGGTCATCGTGGAGCCCAAGACGGCGTCACCACCAGAGCTTTGTGCAGGCGAGGACCAACTTTAGTCAGGATAAGTGTACCAGATGTTCCCCTTCAAAATGGCCAATTGTTGGCGCCCTTCCCGCTCAATATTTGGGAAGAGGCCCAGGGCCATTGCCTATAAATAGGACCAGCCACCCACAGGGAAAGAAAAGGATCGAGGAGGTTCAAGATCAGAGAGGTTAGAGATAAGAGAGGTTGGAGATCGAGTATCGGGTCTCGGATCGAAATCAGAGAGAGAGAAGCGTGACTGAACTCCTCCCAGTAGTTCATCGCCCCAGCCAAGAACAGACCCTCGCGAGGTTGTTCTTCCTTGTATTGTTCATCATCATCAGCCCAAGAGGCAATCCACCACACCACACACTGGAGTAGGGTATTACACCACAACGGTGGCCCGAACCAGTATAAACCCTGTGTCTCTTGTGTTGTTCTTTCCATAGCTTAGATCTTAGCGAGGCAGAGGGGTGCAAGGTAGGTAGAAGGCGAAATCTCCACGCGCACCCCAGTGTTCGAACCTCAAGGGTCTGCCGGAACCCGAAATCCGACATTTGGCGCGCCAGGTAGGGGTGCGCCGGAATTCGTCTTCCACTACCCCGTTCTCCTCCGACCATCGCGTCCATGTCTGACACTCATCGGGCCCGCGCCGAGCGCCGGGCCGCTCTCGCTTCCCACGTCGCCCAGAGGGCTCCTGTCGGCGGGCGTTCTCGCCGTTCCCCGTCACCTGCCGTTAACGCCGCCACCGGCCCGACGGGGGACGAGCAGCATGCATCGTCTCAGCATTCGTCCGTGCGGCAAGACGGCCGCACCGCTACTCCCTCGCTCACCCCAGCTGGTTCCTCGTCCCGCGCGCTCCGCGCACCCATGGGGGCTCGAGCTGCGCTCATCGCGGCAAACGAGCTCCTACGCTACCATCCCATTGACGACGTCTATGAAGAATGGCTCGACCGCATCGTCGAGCTCGTCCGCGCCGCAGGGGCCTCTCCTGCGCCATCCGTTCCGCTGCACCGCACCCCGCCCCGCGCGGGCGACGAGGCTCCGGTGGCGCCCCGGCCGCCTCCTCCTCAAGAAGGCGCCATGGCTCCAAGGCGCGTGGCCCCTGGGCGGAACCCGCTCCGTCAGGTACCAGCGCGGCAAGAGCAGAGCTGCCAAGAAGTCGGTCGCCCGCAAGAAGCTGCCCGGGCGCTCCCTGCTCCAGCACATCGCGACCATGCTCCTGCTCCCGCACGTCAAGACCCCGCGCTGCTCCCAGCTGCAGCGCGTGGGGACATACAAGACCAAGCTCTCCGTCACCCAAGGCCTCCCGTGGCCACAACAGGCTGCCGTGCCTTCACCACCGAGCTACGCAGCGTCGCGTGGCCCGGAAAGTTCAAGCCAGACCTGCCTCCTCGTTACGACGGGACGGCCGACCCTGCGGAGTTCCTCCAGCTCTATGAGCTGGGCATCGAAGCTGCCAATGGAGACGAGAAGGTCATGGCAAACTGGTTTCCCATGGCGCTGAAGGACGGGGCCCGCACCTGGCTCCTGAATCTGGCTCCAGCCACGATCTCCTCCTGGGACGAGATGCGCACCCGCTTCATCGCCAACTTCCAAGGTACTCGCGACCGGCCACCTGCCGTGAGCGACATGCGCCGCATCAAGCAACAACCCGTGGAGACCCTGTAGAAGTACATCCAGCGCTTCAACAACGCACGCCTCCAGATTCCCAAGGTGACTGAGGAGTCCATCATCTCAGCCTTCTCCGACGGCGTGCGTGATGTCAAGATGAAGGAGGAGCTGGCGATGCATGAAGACCTGTGCACTTCCTTGGAGCTGTTCAACTTGGCAACCAAGTGCGCCAGGGCTGAGGAAGGGCGTCTCTCCCTCCTCGAGCTGCCTGCCGCAGACCCAGAAGAGAAGAAGCCCAAGGCCAAGGATGTGAAGCACAAGGGGGCTGCCGTGCTCGCGGCAGAACTAGACACCAAGCGGGGCAGGGATCAGCCCGAACCTTCCAAGGGTAGTCGGTACTGTGTGTACCACGACCTCCACACCCACAACACCAACGAGTGTCAAGAGCTCCGAGCTGTGCGAGAAGGAAGGATCGGCCGTCGCCCCGAGCGCGGTGACCGGGTGGACGGTCGAGGAGGAGGAAGGAACGATGGATGCTAGGAAGACCATGGCCCGCGCCAAGGGTGGCGCGATCAACCTTGCGAGGATCGCTGGCAAGACCTGCCTCGCGAGGGAGACTGGAGGGATCATCCTCGCGAGGATCGCCCGCAAGGCACCGCAGGCCTCCCTGCGCTGCCGCTGCAGCCAAGGAGAAACGAGGACCGCCACCAGGACGAGGTAGCTGGGGGCTTCCAGGAGCCGCGCGCGATCGCCTGCATCCTGGGCGGGGCTCAAGCCCCAGCCTCTCAACGCATCTTCAAGCAGTTCGCCCGCGAAGTGAATGCAGTCCTCCCCAAGATCGAAGCCACGCGCCCTCCCAGGTGGTCGGCGTGCACCATCACGTTCAGCTCAGCAGATCAGCTCAAGTGTGCGGCTATAGCCGGAGTCCTCCCGATGCTTTGTTCCCCAATCATCAGCAACGTGGTGGTCACCAGGACCCTCATCGATGGCGGGGCAGGGCTCAACGTCCTGTCCGTGGAAACATTCAACAATCTCCAGGTGCCCTACAGCCAGCTTCAGCCAACCAAGCCTTTCTCCGGAGTCACCGACGGCTCCACGGTCCCGATTGGGTAGGTCCACCTCCCTGTCACCTTCGGGGCACGCGACAACTACCGCAGCGAGCTCATCGTCTTCAACGTCGCTCACATTCGCCTGCCGTACAATGCCATCCTTGGATACCCAGCGCTGGCCAAGTTCATGGCCGTAACTCACCACGGCTACAACGTCCTCAAGATGCCAGGAAGTGGCGGAGTCATCACGGTGCCCTGTGAAGAGAAGTACGCGGTGTGTTCCCTGGAGCGAGCCTTTCAGGCCGCGTCACTGGAAGACCCGGATCGCGGAAGCAGGAGGCTTCCCGAGACTGCCCCCAAGAAGAAGACATCGTCCGGCCTGGCCCCTCAGGAGGTAGGCCCCTCTGGGCCCGCGCTTGCCCAGGGGGAACCTCCTTCCATCGCATAGGAAAGCGTGCCTGACGCCCTCCTCAGGCAGGGCTCGGGGGCTCCCCCTGGAGGGCCACCGACCTGGCTAGGGTCACGAGGGAGGCGCTTGGGCACCACATGGAGGCGTGTTTCGAAGCACGTTTCCCTCATGAAGGAGTAAGGCAAGGAGAGCCAGACCCTCAGGAGTTCGTCAGCAAGGCCATTCAGGAGCTACAGGAGTCAAGAGTCATGAAAGGCGGCCGCTGCCTACCAACAGTGGCTCCCCATCCAGGCGAGGATGGTGGGCTGCGCGTCTGCATTGACATACCAGGGCTCAATCGAGTTGCCTCTCTGGAGCGCCTCTGGCCCTCACGAGTGGGGCGCTGTGGAGGCCCACCCCACAGCTACGTTCGCATGCCTTACAGCTTGCCAAACGCGGCTGCCACGTACCAGCGCCTCATGAGGGGCATCATGGAGGCACAAGAGGCCAGGCGTTCCGCACCCCTGGCGGAGATGGAGATGGTCCGCGAGGAGCCACCAGCGCCTCCGGAGCCTCCTGAGGCCCCTAGGCCTGGGGGCTCGTGAGGATCGGCTTCCGCAGCCCACCGAGTCTGCTACACCAACAGTCCTTCATCCTCAACATCATCAGGTGACATCTTTCAAGTTTCATTTTCAGCTGGGAGCGCCCCCCAGGGCTGCATTATTCCCAGGCCGCGTGGGTCCGTCCCTGCGGCATGTATCCCTTTTACTTCATGCTGTTAGCTTACTTCGTTGGGGGCGCCCCTCGGGCTGCATCATCCCCAAGTCGCTCGGGCCTGACCCAGTGATGTCCGCCTTCCCAGCATCTATTTGAATGAATCCACTCCTTTGCGGCTAATGTGTTTGACCTAGTTGCCCGCTCAACTGACGCCAACTGACGGAACTGCTCCCAAACGGCACGATGCTTGCGCATGGGTCCGTCCCTGCAACACCGACAAACCTGAATGGCTGAGCTCTGGCCGCGGCAGCCCCGCATGGCGCCACCTCGTCAAGTCTTCAGTGCCTCATCGCCCCTCGGAAGCAACCAACGGCTGACTGTCAATTGTCATGGCAACCCCTCGTTCTTTCTATGATGGGTTTACAGGATCTCCCAAAGGAGCCGCGTCAGGCGAGGCCCTTGCAGTGTCTCCTTCACTCTCATCCGCGCGAACCGCTTGCACGTTAAAGGGGGGTGCCTGAGCATCGCGACTCAGGGCTCCTACTGGCTCTCCAGCCCTCACCCTCTGGCCTTGTCCACGGCATCGCGACCTGGCATACCAGCGACCGCTGAGACTCGCTTGAGGGCCGGGACCCGAGGACGTAGAGCAGAAAGGGGAGCAAAGGCGAGAGGGGAGGGACACGCAAGGACCTCGCCGGGAAACCTCACGCCTGCCGATGCACGGACCCGGCGACACACCAGAGAGCGACCCCTGATTCTCGAGATAAGTCACCACCCGGAAGCACCAGCTACCGTGGCACCATCCCCGCACCTAATGCAATCCCGTGTTAGCAACGCCGCTCTCCTTTCTCACCGAACGACGGCTGCTTGAGTGCCAAAGGGGACCTCCTGAGCATCGCGACTCAGGGGCTCTTACCGGACTCCGGGTCGCTCACCTCCTGGCCTTGACCACGGCATCGCGACCTGGCATACCAGCGACGGCTGAAGCCGCCTTGGGACTGGGACCTGTCGGCGCAGAGCACCAAGCCCTCGTGAGGTTCGAAAGGGGGAACTGAGCTAAGACGGAATGAGCAGCTCGCACAATTCTACGACAAGGGTTATATTGACAAAACAGGATCACAGGCACCTTACAAGCCCCCACGGGATGCGTCTTTGATTCCTCGCAGGGAACCGATCCTAAAAGGACGCTAACTACGCGCGCCCCTGCAAAAGGCGCCATCATCAACAGTGGGCCGTCAAGCACCGGCGCCAATGCCATCCAGATCAGAGGCGGCGACGGCCTGACGAGCCCGCCTTGCTCCAGGAGCGGCACCGTCTCGGGGGCTCGTAGCTGTCGTCGCTCGTCTCCGGAGTCGCGAAGAGCTCACCGGAGTCGCTGGAACCTCCGACGCCTCCGCCGCCTGAGGAGCCGCCAAGGGAGCGGTCGGCGGGCCCAGTCCTCGCCGCAGCAGGGTCCCGGCCACCTCTCCCGGGGCAGCACTCCAGCCAGCGCCCCTTTGCATCGTAGACCTTGAAGAACATCACTGAAGCACCGTCGTAATCCAAGTGGATCGCGAAGGCGCCTCTTGTCCTACAAACCCGGGCGACTTTGCTCCAGCCTCGAGTCATGAAGACCTCGCCCGGGGCAATGACCGCGACCTCTGCCTCGGTCGCGAGGGTGCTGCAACCGGCGTGCTGCAGCCAAAGCTCCAGGAGTTCTCCCTGCGGGATGATGGAGGCGAAGAAGGGAGGAAGGCGAATCCAAGACCGAGGAGGCATGGTGGCGTGGAACATGAACTCTCGGGAGGAGCCCTCAATGTGGACCCCAGGGGGGACGACCCACACCTTCGTGACCCGTCGGCAGTGACGGTGGCGCCGCCCATGGTGATCAGCATCAGCTCTTTCAGGGCCCTCGTTGTGGGAGTACAAAGGAAGCGGGAACCCCGGCAGTGGCCGCTCACACCAGGGCCTCGACACCACCTGATGGCCCCCCTCGTCCGGGCCATGGAGGACGAGCCGTTTCTTCGGCGGGAGCGGGTCTGGTTCCTCTCGGGGAGCCTTTCCCTTCTCTGCCGTCGAGAACCGGCGGATCGGAGCCGTCGCAGCAAGACGGAGCAAGGACCGGGAAGAAGGAGAAGCAAGAAGGGGTGGACTGGAAGGGCGCGCGTCGTTCCGTACTTATGGCCGGCGTAGGCCAACCGCCGACCTCCACGATCGCAGGTAATCATGACCCGCTTTGCATGCAGGGACTTGTCCAATCCGTGCAGTTGCCGAGGCGCCATGGGAAAGTGGAGACGCCCACGTCCAATCAACCGCCATGCGGCACCCAAGGCCGCAGGCTGTTAGGGCCCGCGGCGCTTCACTCTTGCCCTTCCGCCTCCCTGCACGGCCAAGTCCGGGCGCGCCTTGGGCCTGGGGGCTACTGTCGGCGTTTTGGGAACGAGGGTCCCCAGACTTGCCTGCCTGCGGCCTGCGGCGTGGCTCAAAGGGGGGCCCAGCACGGCCCATCTTCATCAACACAGACCCAAGACCCTCGCGAGGGGCCAAGCCTCATGGGGGGGACGACGCGGAGCTTCCTTAGGCACGGCCTCACTAGGTTGGCTCGCGAGGAGGCGGAGAAATCAAGGCGGGGTACCTCACGAGGTGCCCGTGACGCAAGCCATGACGACCAAGGGCGCCAGGCGGGCGCCAGCCCGCGCAGTGTCCTCCTTTCCCCTTTGGTGCAAAGGGGGCAAGCGCAGCCGCGGGGTACCGAGGCATCAGGCAAAGGTTGCCATTTCGGTGCAACAAGACCAAGACCAGGAGGACTGCAAGACGGAGGTCATCGTGGAGCCCAAGACGGCGTCACCACTAGAGCTCTGTGCAGGCGAGGACCAACTTTAGTCAGGATAAGTGTACCAGATGTTCCCCTTCAAAATGGCCAATTGTTGGCGCCCTTCCCGCTCAATATTTGGGAAGAGGCCCAGGGCCATTGCCTATAAATAGGACCAGCCACCCACAGACAAAGAAAAGGATCGAGGAGGTTCAAGATCAGAGAGGTTAGAGATAAGAGAGGTTGGAGATCGAGTATCGGGGATCGGATCGAAATCAGAGAGAGAGAAGGGTGACTGAACTCCTCCCAGCAGTTCATCGCCCCAGCCAAGAACAGACCCTCGTGAGGCTGTTCTTCCTTGTATTGTTCATCATCATCAGCCCAAGAGGCAATCCACCACACCACACACCGGAGTAGGGTATTACACCACAACGGTGGCCCGAACCAGTATAAACCCTGTGTCTCTTGTGTTGTTCTTTCCATAGCTTAGATCTTAGCGAGGCGGAGGGGTCCAGGGTAGGTAGAAGGCGAAATCTCCATGCGCACCCCAGTGTTCGAACCTCAAGGGTCTGCCGGAACCCGAAATCCGACATTTGGCACGCCAGGTAGGGGTGCGCCAGAATTCGTCTTCCACCACCCCGTTCTCCTCCGACCATCGCGTCCATGTCTGACGCTCGTCAGGCCCGCGCCGAGCGCCGGGCCGCTCTCGCTTCCCACATCGCCCAGACGGCTCCTGTCGGCGGGCGTTCTCACCGTTCCCCGTCACCTGTCATTAACGCCGCCACCGGCCCGGCGGGGGACGAGCAGCAAGCATCATCTCAGCATCCGTCCGTGCGGCAAGACGGCCGCACCGCTACTCCCTCGCTCACCCCAGCTGGTTCTTCGTCCCGCGCGCTCTGCGCACCCATGGAGGCTCGAGCTGCGCTCATCGCGGCAAAGGAGCTCCTGCGCTACCGTCCCGTCGACGACGTCGACGAAGAATGGCTCGACCGCATCGCCGAGCTCGTCCACGCCTCAGGGGGTTCTCCTGCGCCATCCGTTCCGCTGCACCGCACCCCGCCCCGCGCGGGCGACGAGGCTCCGGTGGCGCCCCGGCCGCCTCCTCCTCAAGAAGGCGCCATGGCTCCAAGGTGCGTGGCCCCTGGGCGGATCCCGCTCCGTCAGGTGCCAGCGCGGCAAGAGCAGAGCTGCCAAGAAGTCCCTCGCCCGCAAGAAGCTGCACGGGCGCTCCCTGCTCCAGCGCGTCGCGACCATGCTCCTGCTCCCGCACGTCAAGACCCCGCACTGCTCCCAGCTGCAGCGCGTGGGGTCATACAAGACCAAGCTTTCCGTCACCCAAGGCCTCCCGTGGCCACAGCAGACTGCCGTGCCTTCACCACCGAGCTACGCAGCGTCGCATGGCCCGGCAAGTTCAAGCCAGACCTGCCTCCTTGTTACGACGGCACGGCCGCCCCCTTCCCTTTCCCAATTCGGATTGGGCCAAGGGGGGCCGCGCGCCACCTCCTGCCGCCTCTCCTCTTCCACTACTTGGGCCCACGAGGCCCAATATCCCCCGGGGGGTTCCGGTAACCCCACGGTACTCCGGTATATATCCGATAACCCCCGGAACCATTCCGGTGTCCGAATATAGTCGTCCAATATATCTATCTTCATGTCTCGACCATTTCGAGACTCCTCGTAATGTCCGTGATCACATCTGGGACTCTGAACTACCTTCGGTACATCAAAACACCTAACCTCATAATATAACCGTCATCGAACTTTAAGCACGCGGACCCTACTAGTTCGAGAACTATGTAGACATGACCGAGACACCTCTCCGGTCAATAACAAATAGCGGAAGCTGGATGCTCATATTGGCTCCTACATATTCTATGAAGATCTTTATCGTTCAAACCGAATAACAACATACGTTGTTCCCTTTGTCATCGGTATGTTACTTGCCCGAGATTCGATCGTCAGTATCTCAATACCTAGTTCAATCTCGTTACCCGCAGGTCTCTTTACTCGTTCCGTAATACATCATCCCGCAACTAACTCATTAGTTACTATGCTTGCAAGGCTTGAGTGATGTGTATTACCGAGTGGACCCAGAGATACCTCTCTGACAATCGGAGTGACAAATCCTAATCTTGAAATATGCCAACCCAACATGTACCTTTGGAGACACCTGTAGAGCACCTTTATAATCACCCAGTTATGTTGTGACGTTTGGTAGCACACAAAGTGTTCCTCCGGTAAATGGGAGTTGCATAATCTCATAGTCACAGGAACATGTAGAAGTCATGAAGAAAGCAATAGCAACAAACTAACGATACAGCGCTAAGCTAACGGAATGGGTCAAGTCAATCACATCATGCTCCTAATGATGTGATCCCATTAATCAAATGACAACTCTTTGTCTATGGTTAGGAAACATAACCATCTTTGATTCAACGAGCTAGTCAAGTAGAGGCATACTAGTGACACTCTGTTTTGTCTATGTATTCACACATGTGTCATGTTTCTGGTTAATACAATTCTAGCATGAATAAAAAACATTTATCATGATATAAGGAAATAAATAATAACTTTTTTATTGCATCTAGGGCATATTTCCTTCACAACATATGTTGTTCCCTTTGTCATCGGTATGTTACTTGCCCAAGATTCGATCGTCGATATCTCAATACCTAGTTCAATCTCGTTACCGGCAAGTATCTTTACTTGTTCCGTAATGCTACATCTCATAACTAACTCATTAGCTACATTGCTTGCAAGGCTTATTGTGATGTACATTACCGAGAGCGCCCAGAGATACCTATCCGACAATCGGAGTGACAAATTCTAATCTTGATCCATGCCAACTCAACAAACACCATTGGAGACACCTGTAGAGCACCTTTACAATCACCTAGTTACATTGTGACGTTTGGTAGCACACAAAGTGTTCCTCTGGTATTCGGGAGTTGCATGATCTCATAGTCATAGGAACATGTATTGTTATACAGAAAGCAATAGCAACAAACTAAGCAATCATCGTGCTAAGCTAACGGATGGGTCAAGTCAATCACATGGTTCTCTAATGATGTGATCCCGTTAATCAAATGACAACTCATGTCTATGGTTAGGAAACGTAACCATCATTGATTCAACGAGCTAGTCAAGTAGAGGAAAACTAGTGACACTCTGTTTGTCTATGTATTCACACATGTACTAAGTTTCCGGTTAATACAATTCTAGCATGAATAATAAACATTTATCATGATATAAGGAAATATAAATAACAACTTTATTATTGCCTCTAGGGAATATTTCCTTCACGCCGGCCTCGTCATCATCGGGGCGGGCGCGGAGGAGGTCCACCGCAAGGGGAGAATTCTCCCCTTCCCCCTCCAGGGTCGCCTCCGAGTCAGGCCTCTCCTCCTCGCCGGAATCACCAGAACACACCAATACTGGGGCCGCCACCTCCATGGCCTCAGAAGGTGCTGGAGGCATGAGCCCGCGCCAATCAAAGACAGGCACGGTGGCGGCTACCTTTGCCCCATCTGGGCGGTGGTGCAGAGGAAGATGGGAGTCTGGCGGGTACCCCAGATTGTCCCTGACCAGAAGATGGATGGCCGTGCCCAGCTCCTCTTTAAACAAGGCATCCAGGCGCAGATGGAGGTCGTCCCCCTCATACCCAAGCTTCCACAGGGGGCGTAAGCGCGCTTGGAGAGGGGCTATGTGCTGCGCCAGGAACTCCTTCATGAGGATGGCACCCATCAGCTTCTCTGCCCTCGAGTCGTCAGGCTTCAGGTCGGTGGTCATCTTCTCCAGCACATGCTTCGCCCGGGGCTCAGTGAGCTTTGCGTGGAGCCACCTCTCGTGAGGCGAGGGCATCTCCATCGGCAGCACCAACCGAGGGTGGACGCACTTCGCGTCCATCAGGACCCACTTTATCCTGAAGCCCTCGGCCTTCTTCCCAGCCTTTGAGATCACATTGGTCCCGTTGGCCGCAACGAAGTTGGCGCACCCTAAGCAATGGCCCTCCTTGAGCCAGACGTAGAAGAAGTGGCGAAGCAATGCCACAGATGGCATCACCCCCACAAATGCCTCACAATAAAAGGCGAAAATCGACAGGAGGAGAACGGAGTTGGGATGGAGATGAAGGGCATGCAGCTTGTAGTTGTTGAGGACGGCGTAGAAGAAGTCGAAGAATGGGGGGACCAGTCCTGCGACAATGCTATTCATGAAGAAGGGGTAGAAGGTACTGCCTGAGGGCTCCGCCTCGGCGGAGCCAGCCCGAAGCATGGTCTTTCCCCCCTTGTTGGTGTTGTCTGCCGTCATGAGGAGCGTGGCGGCGAGGTTCTTCTCCGAGACGCTAGGCGCACTCAAGGCCGGCTCATACCAGGAAGGCGAGTCTGCGGCCTTCGCCTTGTCGGACGCCATTGACTACGGGCTTGGAGAGGGGTTTGTGTGGATCGGGAGTCTCTCAGGGAGAGAAAGAGAAAGGGGATCTGGAGCAAGGCGAAGGAAGGCAATGAAGGCTCTGCGGCGCGCGCCAGCATTTTGTCAGTCGAGGACAGTTGCCGAGGCAGCGTGGGGAAGCGGAGACGCCCACGTCCTGTCAATCGCCACGCGTCAATCAAGGCCACAGGCGGTTGGGGCATGCGGCGCTCCGCACTTGCCCTTTGGTTTTGCCTCGATGCCAAGTCCGAGCGTGCCTTAGGCCCAGGGGCTACTGTCGGTGTCCTGGGAACGGGGGTACCTAGACTTGCCTACCTGCGGCCCAGGGCATGGCTCCACCAATGGCTTGGCACGGCCCATCTTCATCAGCAACCAGTCAAGACCTTCGCGAGGGGCCAAGCCTCGTGAGGCGGACGACACTAAGACCTCCCAGGGGCGGCCTCGCTAGGATGGCTCCTGAGGAGTGGAGATATCTATGCACGGGGCACCTCGCGAGGTCCGCGTGACTTGAGCCATGACGACCGAAGCCAGGCGGGCACCAGCAGGCACAGAGTGCCAGTTTCCTATTTTGTGCTGAGGAAGCAGGTGCAGGCGAGGAGTCCCGAGGCATTAGGCAAAGGTTTCCATATCGGTGCAACAAGACCAAGACCAGTAGGACGGCAGGACAGAGGTCACCGTGGAGTCCACGGCGGCATCACCACTAGAGCCTTTGGCAGGCGAAGACCACCTTTTGTCGGGATAACTTGTACTAGTTGTCTCCCTTCAAAACTGGCCGTTGTGGGATCCCTTCCCGCCTAACAATTTGGGAAGAGGACCAGGGCCTCTATAAATAGGGCTAGCCACCACCGTAGTGAAGGATCGGCTCATCTTGGATCGGATTCACACCAGCAAGGCCATCTCACCAGCTCATCAAGCTCAAGAACACCTCTCCTCAGGAGGCTGTTCATCCATTGTACTGATTCATCCTCAGCCCATGAGGCAATCCACCACACTACACTGGAGTAGGGTATTACACCACAACGGTGGCCCGAACCAGTATAAACGCTCGTGTCTCTTGTTCCTTGGGTTCGGCGAGCTAGGCCTTGAGATCGTAGCGGGAGCGAGCTAGGGAGAGATCTTCGTGCGCACCCCAGAGTTCAAACCTCAAGGGTTTGCCGAAACACAAAATCTGACAGCGGCAGTTGCCCGTCGCTCTTCCTCGCGCGTCTCGCATGCGGGGGCTGGGCAGGTGTGCGCGTGCGCGTCGGGCCCGCCCCGCGCCACAAACACACTTCGCCATAGCCCTGTCCCCCCAGGGCCTTGGCTTTTTCCATCCTCGTGAGACACTCTTGAACGAGCTTGTGGACATGCGCCTCCCCTTTAGTCTGTGCACCCCGGGCAACACGATGTCGTGCACTAGGCGACAACTAGCTCATGCATGAGGGCTCGCACAAGGAAGAGCAAGGCGCCCCGCCAAGCTTTATAACAACTCTGCAGCTTTACGATGCCTCCCGAGGTTAACGGCTCCTAAAGTTAGCAGCAAGGGGGCTTCACCAGATGCCAAGAGGCGCACCCTCGTGAGACAGGAAACTACCACGAGCGTATCAAGCTAATTCATCCTACCTCACTCACTCGAAATATAGGGTATTGCGGCATAACACCAAAATAATAAGCATAGCATAGTGGCACAAGTGCCATTGTTCGTTACACCCCCCAGCAGGTCCTTCTACTTTTTTCAAAATGCAAGAGAAAGGAAAGGCTAAACAAAAGTGGCCCGCGCGACCACAAAAGCTCCCAAGGCCGGGCTCTGGAGGCCTCCAAGGCTCAGCCCGAGCCTTCTTCCCGCTTCACCGGAGCATGGCGACGAGACGATCTGCCACCTTCCTCGAAGCGAGCCCGGCGACATGGCGGCTGGTTGTAGCCGCCGCTTCTTGTGCTCTCGCTGGAGGAGGAGCTGCCGCTGCTGAACAAGCCACGGCCGTCGCCAAGGGAAAGCTCACCCTTAGCGTCGCCACGGCTGTCGTAAAGGCCAAGCTTATCGTCGTCGCCGCCATCTTCGGGGTAGTACCCTGCACGACGGCCGTCTTCCCCAAACACCCTCACATAGAGGGTCGTGACGTCATCGTACTTGAAGTGGAGGGTGCACCTCCCGCCCAGGCCGCGCACGGGCAAACGCCTGCCAGCCGCGGGCTAGGGACACGTTCCCACTGGCGGAAAATTCGAACCCGACCCATCAAGCCTTGCTGCGGCAGCTGTCAGCCTGTAGCCAGAGGCCGTCAAGGCCCGCGACCGGCAGCTCGCCCGTGAAGAAGCATGGAGCGGGAGCCAGGTTCCTGTTGGCTTCTCCGACCACACGACGAACTTCGGGAGCACCTCGGCTGAGTGGAAGCGCGACCGAGCAGGCCGGGCAACCATGGCACGCCTCCCCTCATCGCAGGGGCTGCCTCGCCCTTGGCGGCTCCTGCCTCGAGAAGAAATGCTGCCATGGCCGACCAAGGGGCGCCCGCGCCCCCGAGGAGCCACCGCGGGAGTCACGACGTGCTTGCGGGGGCGGTCTCGCCCTCTCTTGGGAGGTGGTGAGCCGCGTCCCTCCCTGGGGGCCTTCCCCTTCTCAGCGGCGGAGAACTTCTTCGTCGGCGCCATGAGGACTACAGCGAGGCAGCAAGGCAGAGAGGAAAAATAAGAAGTAGGCGGCGAGAAGATGGAGATGAGCAAAGGGGCTCCGCCTGTCTCTTCATTTATAGCCAAGGGAGGCTGACTGCCGGCCTCCATGATCCCACACAATGATGGTTTCTCTACATGCAACATGGTCTCGTCAAGTCGAGCGGTTGCCCAGGCAGCATGGGGAAGCGGAGGCACCCAGGTCCCATCAATCGCCATGCGTCGACCAAGGCCGCGGGCGGTTAGGGCCTGCGGTGCTCTGCACTTGCCCTTTGGCTTCGCCTCAAAGCCAAGTTCGAGCGTGCCTTAGGCCCGGGGGCTACTGTCGGCATTCTGGGAACGGGGGTACCCAGACTTGCCTTCGTGTGTCCCACGGTGTGGCTCTGTCAACGGCCCGGTACGGCCCAGCTTCAAAATCGACAACTCAACACCCTCGTGAGGGGCCAAGCCTCAAGAGGAGGAGGACACCAAGACCTCACTGGGGGCGGCTTCCCCAGGCTGGCTCCTGAGTAGCGGAGATATCAATGCAAGGTGCACCTCGCGAGGTTCGGATGACGTGAGCCATGAAAACCAAGGACAGGGGGGCGCCAGCGGGCACAGTGTACCAGTTTCCTCTTTGGTGCTAAGGAGGCAAGCACAGGCGCCGAGTCCCGAGGATTTAGCTAAAGGTTTCCATTCTGGTGCAATAAGACCGAGACCGCCAGGACCACAAGACGGAGGTCATCGTGGAGCCCACCATGGCGTCATAGCCAGGAGCTTTTGCAGGAGAAGACTACTTTTGTCAGGATAGCATGTACTAGTTGTCTCCCTTCAAATTTGGCCGTTGTGGGATCCCTTTCCGCCTTCCATTTGAGAAGAGGACGAACGCCACTATAAATAGGACTTAGCCACCACCATAGAGGGGATGAAGGATTGAGTTCATCCTCTCACCCACCAGCTCATCGAGCATAAGAACACCTCTCCTCCTGAGGCTGTTCTCCACTGTACTAGTTCATACTCAACCCTCGAGGCCAATCCACCACAAAGCAGGAGTAGGGTTTTACACTGCAAGGTGGCCCGAACCTGGGTAAACTGCCATGTCTCTTGTCCATTAGGTTCATCGAGCTAGGCCATGGGATCGGTGGGCAGGCAGATTGGGGAGGATGAGTTCTTCGCACGCACCCTAGAGTTCGAACCTCTCAAGGGTCTGCAGAACCACGAATCTGACAATGACATAGATTGTCTAGTGGGTGATTTCGACTATATCAGATGCCCTAAAAGTAGGAATAGACATGGGGAAAATTTGTAACATATGTTGAACTTCATTGCCTCTGTCGGCGTTCTGGGAATGGGGGTCCCCAGACTTGCCTGCCTGCGGCCCACGGCGTGGCTCTGCAAGCAGGCCCGTGCGACCCATCTTTACCAGCAAGGACTCAAGACCCTCGCGAGGGGCCAAGCCTCGCGAGGCGGACGACACAAGACCTCCTCCGGAGCGGCCTCACCACGCTGGCTCGCGAGGGGCGGAGGGTTCAAGGCCAGGCAAACCTCATGAGGTTCTAGTGACGTGAGCCATGACGACCAAGGCCAGGCGGGCGCCAATGCGCACCGTGTCCTTGTTTCCTCTTTGGTGATAAGGAAGCAGGTGCAGGCGAGGAGTACCAAGGCTTCGAGCAAAGGTTCCCATATCTATGCAACAAGAACAAGACCAGAAGGACGGCAAGACGGAGGTCACCGTGGAGCCCAAAATGGCGTCACCACCAGAGCCTTTGACAGGCGGAGACCACTTTTGTCAGGATAAGCTGTACTAGATGTCCCCTTTCAAATTGGCCATTGTTGGCTCCCTTCCCGCTCAATATTTGGGGAGAGGACCAGGGCCTCTATAAATAGGACTAGTCACCACCATAACTAGGGGGATTGGACAGGTCGAGAGAGACCAGAACAACCACAAGTTCATGGAGCACAAGAACACCTCTCCTCAAGAGGCTGTTCTTCCCCTTGTACTGTTCATCCTCAGCCCAAGAGGCAATCCACCACACCACACTGGAGTAGGGTATTACACGACAACGGTGGCCCGAACCAGTATAAATCTTGTGTCCTTTGTGTTGCAAGTTCGTCGAGTTAGCCCGTAAGATCTTAGCAAAGCTAGGACGTGGATCGGTAGGGGGAGATCTTTGCGTGCACCCCAGTGTTCGAACCTTGAGGGTTTTGCCAGAACCCGTGATCCGACATTTGGCGCGCCAGGTAGGGGTGCGCCGAAGCTTCCCTTTCGTCACTCTGCATCCCGTTGCTCCATCGCCTCCATGGCGGACGCTCGCCACGCTCGCACTGAGCGTCGGGCTGCCCTCGCTGCCTGCATCGCTCAGACGGCTCCCGTTGGCGGGCCACCCCGCCGTTCCCAATCGCCTACCGCCAACGCCACCACCGGCCCGGCGGGGAACGAGCAGCAAGCATCCTCGCCGCACCCCTCCGTGCGGTAGGACGGCCGCATCGTCACTCCATCGCTGACCCCGGCCACCTCGTCATCCCATGCTCGTCGCGCTCCCAGGCCGCTCTGTGCATGGCGCGAGAGCTCCTACGATGTCTCTTCATCGACGACCTCTACGAGGACTGGCTCGACCACCTCGCCATCCCTCTCGCCGCCTTGCCCTCCGCCATCCGCGGGCGGCGTGGCCCATAGAGCGCCTCCACCACCTCGGCCCCAAGATGGAATCTTGGCGCCCAGGCGCGCGGCCCCACGGCGCAACCTGCCGCGTCTGGCGCCCGCGCAAGAAGAAAGAAACTGCCAAGATCGCGTGCCGCATGCGGCAGCAGTGCGTGGACCTCATCAAGGACAAGTTCTCCACCAGCGCAGAGTCCCGGTGACCACGGCAGGCTGTCGCGCCTTCACCCTTGAGATGTGTAGCGTCGCTTGGCGGGGCAAGTTCAAGCCGGATCTGCGTCCTCGCCATGACAGCACCCCCGACCCCGCGGAGTTCCTACAGCTCTACAAGCTGAGCATCGAGGCGGCCAACGGCGACGAGAAAGTCATGGCAAACTGGTTTCCCATGGCTCTCAAGGATGGTGCCCGCTCCTGGATCCTGAACCTGCCTCCAGGCTCGATCTCCTCCTGGAACGAGATGCACGACCGTTTCGTCACCAACTTCCAGGGCACTCGCGACCGCCCACCGGCTGCGGGTGACCTACGCCATGCCAAGCAACAACTAGGAGAGACCCTCCATAAGTACATCCAGCGCTTCAACAACGTTCGTCTCAAGATCCCCAAGGTGATGGACGAGGCCATCATCTCCGCGTTTTCCGATGGCGTCCGCGACGTCAAGATGAAGGAGGAGCTCGCCATCCACGAGGAGCTGTGCACATCTCTGGAGCTGTTCAACCTGGCGATCAAGTGCGCAAGAGCTGAGGAGGAGCACCTCTCCCTCCTCGAGCTCCCGGCTGCGGACCCGGAGGAGAAGAAAGCCAAGGCCAAAGACGTGAAGCGTAAGGGAGCAGCCGTGCTCGCGGCGGAGTCGGACACAAAGAGCGGCAGGGACCTGCCCGAGTCATCCAAGAGCAGTCGACCATTCTGCGCCTTACATAACCTGCATTGTCACAACACCTGCGGTTGTCAAGAGCTTAGAGCCATTCGAGAAGGACGCTCCCGTCGACGCCCCGAGCGCAACGACCAGGGCTACGGACGAGGAGGAGGAGGACATGGTGGCGGACGCTGGGATTACCGTGGCCCGCGCCAGGAGTGGCGCGACCGGCCTAGTGAGGACCAGTGGAAGGATCAGCCTCGCGGGGGAGACTAGAGGGATCAGCCTCATGAGGATCGTCCTCAGGGCAACGCCGGTCTCCCTCCACTACCGCCACCACCAAGAAGGAACGATGACCACCACCAAGACGAGGGGGCTAGGGGCTTCCAGAAGCCGCGTGCTATCGCCTGCATCTTGGGCGGAGCTCAAGCCCCAGCCTCACAGCGTATCTTCAAGTAGTTTGCTCGCGAGGTGAACACAGTCCTCCCCAAGCTCGAGGCCACGCGCCCGCTCAGGTGGTCCAGGTGCACCATTACCTTCAGCTCAGCACATCAGCTCAAGTGCGCGGCCACCGCTGGTGTCCTCCCGATGCTTTGTTCACCCGTGATCAGCTACGTGCAAGTCACTAAGACCCTCATCGACAGCGGCGCAGGGCTCAATGTCCTGTCCGTCGAGATGTTCGACAACCTTCAAGTGCCATACGATCAGCTTCAGCCCACCAAGCCTTTCTCAGGAGTAACTGACGGCTCCACCACGCCGATCGGTCAGGTCTGCCTCCCAGTCACATTCGGGCAACACAACAACTACCGCACCGAGCTCATCGACTTCGACGTCGCCCACATCCGTCTGCCATACAATGCCATGCTCGGGTATCCAGCCCTGGCCAAGTTCATGGCCGTAACACACCACGGCTACAATGTCCTCAGGATTCCAGGAAGCGGCAGGATCATCATAGTCCCCTGCAAAGAAAGAGATGCGGTGTGCTCCTTTGAGCGCGCCTTCGAAACAGTGTCAATCGAAGACCCCAGCAACAATGCAGCTCGGTACCCTCCTAAGGTTGTCCCCAAGAAGAAGAAGTAGCAACTCTGTGCCGGACCTCAGGAGGGCAGCACCGCAAGTGGCACCTCGTCAGGATCAGCGCCTGCACCTGGGGGGTCTCCCTCTATTGCATAGGAAGGCGCACCCAATGCTCTCCTCGGGCAGGGCTCGGGGGCTCTCTTCTGGAGGGCCTCAGACCTCGCCAACATCATGAGGGAGACGCTCGGGCACCACTTGGAAGCGTGTTTTGCGGTATGTCTCCCTCAGGAGGACACTGGGCAAGGAGCGTCCGGCGCTCAGGAGTTCTTCACCAAGGTATCCCAGGAGCTTCAAGAAGCAAGAGCAATACGCAGCGACCGCCGCCCACCTGGCGCTGCTCCCCACCCAGGCGAGGGTGGTGAGCTGCGCATCTGCATCGACATCCCGGGGCTCAACCGAGCCGCATCTCAGGAGCACTTCTGGCCTTCACGTGTTGGGCGCTGCGAAGGTCCACCTCACAGCTACGTTCGTATGCCGCTGGGCCTGCCGAGCGTGGCTGCTGCCTTCTAGCGCAACCTGCGGAGCATCATGGCGGTTCAGGAGGCCAGGCACCACGCAGTCCTGGCGGAGATGGCGACGGTCCTCAAGGAACCGCCTGAACCCCCAGAGCCTCCCGCGGCTCAGGGCCCCGGCGGCTCGTGAGGAGCAACCCCTTCGCCGCGTACCTTTAGCTGCCTCAACACCCCTTCACCAACGGAGCTAGGTGACATTTTCCAAGTTCATTTAGCTGGGAGCACCCCCAGGGCTGCATCATTCCCAGGCCACGTGGGTCCGTCCCTGTGGCATGTATCCTTTCTTGCTTATGTCTTTAGCTTACCCTACTGGGGGCGCCCCTTGGGCTGCATCGTCCCCAAGCCGCTCGGGCCTGACCCAGTGGCACGTATCGTTCATACATTTACCTGAGCTAGGTTTGCCTTCCATGCTTAATCTATCTATGACTATCACCTGCTTGAGTGTCGCCCATTGCGGGAGCCGCGTGCCGATCATCTTTCTTCAGGACCCTTCGCGCGAGAGGGTTAGGCACGGCGTCTGTGCTCAGGCCCATCCCTGCAGCGCTGATAAATCCAACGGGTGAACTTTGTCTGGCGGGCCGGCCCCGTTCACGTCACCTCCTGGGGCCATTGGTGCTTGTCTTGCTCACGTGATAACCTCAGGAGATTCATTCGGCGTAGGTTGTTTGACCACCTCGCAGGACCAAGACAGCGAACAAGAATCAAGACAAGGCACAACCTGACTTGAGGTAGGGCCTCGTGAGTCCTGCTGAGGGAGTCCTGGATTACGGGGTCTCCGGACAGCCGGACTATATCCTTTGGCCGGACTGTTGGACTATGAAGATACGAGATTGAAGACTTCGTCCTGTGTCCGGATGGGACTCTACTTGGCGTGGAAGGCAAGCTAGGCAATACGGATATGGATATCTCCTCCTTTGTAACCGACCTTGTGTAACCCTAGCCCCCTCCGGTGTCTATATAAACTGGAGGGTTTTAGTCCGTAGGACAACATACAATCATACCATAGGCTAGCTTCTAGGGTATAGCCTCTCTGATCTCGTGGTAGATCAACTCTTGTACCACTCATATTATCAAGAATAATCAAGCAGGACGTAGGGTTTTACCTCCATTAAGAGGGCCCGAACCTGGGTAAAACATCATGTCCCCTGCCTCCTGTTACCATCTGCTTTAGATGCACAGTTCGGGACCCCCTACCCGAGATACGCCGGTTTTGACACTGAAATTGGTGCCTTCATTGAGAGTTCCTCTGTGTCGTCACCATTAGGCTTGATGACTCCTTCGATCATCGATAGCGATGCAGTCCAGGTGAGACTTTTCCCCCCGGACAGATCTTTGTATTCGGCGGCTTCGCACTGCGGGCCAACACGCTTGGCCATCTGGAGCAGATCGAGAGTTACGCCCCTGGCCACCAGGTCAGGTTTGGAGCTTAAACTACATGGCCGACATCCGCGGAGACTTGATCTTCGATGGATTCGAGCCCCTGCCGAGTGCGCCGCACGGTCACGATGAGCATGATTTAGCTCTACCATCGGATAGTGTTCAGGAGACCGCACCGGCAACCGCCCCGCCCCTCAATTCGGAGCCAATTGCGCCATCCATGGACAGGTGGATAGACCCCTCCATGGAGGCCATATTCTCAGTGGCGATCGAGCTGAGGATCGACCTTACCCTTCACGGGAGCTGTGACGCCGAACTACCAGATTCTTCCCCGGCCACGGACTCTGAACCGCTTGCGCCCGTGCCTGTCAAATACGACTGGGCGCCAATCATTGATTTCACCTCCGTGGATATCTTTCAGCACTCGCCTTTCGGCAACATACTGAACTCATTAAGGTCTCTCTCCCTATCAGGAGAGTCCTGGCTGAACTATGTTCGGCAGGATTGGGATGCGGATGACGAAGAAATTCGCCGCCCACCCACCACCCACTTAGTAGCCACTGTCAACAATTTGACCGACACGCTCAACTTTGACTCCGAAGACATCGACGGTATGGACGACGATGCGGGAGACAAAGAGGAACCACTGCCCATAGGGCACTGGACAGCAACATCATATTATGATGTATACATGGTGGACACACCCAAAGAAAACGACGACGAGGAACGGAAGGACGCAGCGAAGGGTTGTTCCCTCGAGAAGCAGTCAAAGTGGCGGCATAAGCGCCGCTCCAAATCCCGCCTCGGCAAAAACAATGATCATATAGACCCGGCGATAGAGCAGGGTGAACCATCGCCCGACCACAGCAACACGGAGAATCAAACCGAACAACCCGACTCCGTCAAAGATAACAGTCCGGATGACATCACACCGTACAGGCGCCCGGACCAACAGAATGCCCATCAATGGCTTGTTGGCACTGCGAGGAGTCTGAAAAAGCAGAAGCAAAGGCTCATGGCTGCACAAGACACACTCAGAATCAGATGGAGTGAAGTACTCAACACTGCAGCGAAGTACGGCGGTAATCGCCACACCAAGAGCTACCCGACGCGAAAGTTGCTACCTGAATTCGATGAGGAGGCCTTAGATCCCCCGCAATTAAAAAATAAAATGGCCATCCGGTCGGATAGACAACCTCGTGGCCAACATAGAGCGGCAAACGATGCCGCACATAAGCCAGTACGCGATCCACGCGAGGGCTCGCATCAAAAGGACGGCGCAACCAGATCCATATACGGGCCACGCAAGCGCGCTCCAGCATGCAATACAACACAACAAACATTCGAACACCACGGTCCACCCAAATACAGGGGTGCCACACACCCCCTATGTTTCACCGATGAGGTGCTGGACCATGAATTTCTAGAGGGATTCAAACCCGTAAACATAGAGCCGTACGACGGAACGACAGACCCTGGGGTCTGGATTGAGGACTACATCCTCCATACCCACATGGCTCGAGGAGACGATCTCCACACCATCAGGTACTTACCCCTCAAGCTCAAAGGGCCAACTCGGCACTAGCTTAAAAGCCTCCCTGAAAACTCCATTGGAAGCGTGGAAGAGCTTGAGGACGCTTTTCGGGCAAATTTTCAAGGGAACTATGTCCGACCACCGGATGCAGACGATTTAAGTCATATAACTCAACAGCCCGAAAGCTTTGGAACAGGTTCCTCACTAAAAAGAACCAAATAGTCGACTGTCCGGACGCCGAAGCCTTAGCAGCTTTTGAAGCATAGCGTTCGAGACGAATGGCTTGCCAGACACCTCGGCCAAGAAAAGCCGAGAACAATGGCAGCATTAACAAGCCTCATGACCCGCTTTTGCGTGGGCGAGGACAGCTGGTTAGCCCGATGCAGCACCAGCGACCCAAGTACATCCGAAGTCAGGGACGGAAACAGGAAATCATGACGCAGCAAAAATAAGCGCCGAAATAAAGAAGACAGCCCGAAGAGCACGGCGGTAAACGCCGGATTCAGAAGCTCTCGGCCAGGTCAGCAAAAGCTGCCCTCCAAAGGCAACAGAGACGAACTGTCCAGCCTAAACAATATTCTGGACCAAATATGTCAGATCCATAGCACCCCCGATAAACCAGCAAATCATACCCATAGAGAATGTTGGGTCTTCAAGCAGTCCGGCAAGCTCAACACCGAACATAAGGGGCAGGATACACCAAGCGAAGACGAGGACGAGCCTCGCAAGCAAAGCACTGGGGAACAGAAGAAATTCCCACCAGAAGTCAAAACAGTAAACGTGTTACACATGACAAAGGGGAGAAACAAAGCGGCACTCCTAGAGACACATGCCCCAAGGCCTATCACCACAGAGTTCTGCCACGGGTCGTCCCAACCGATCACCTTCGACCATCGGGATTACTCGGCAAGTATCCGGCGTGCAGGATGGGCTGCCTTGGTATTAGATCCAATAATTGACGGATATCACTTCACACGAGTCCTGATGGACGGCGGCAGCAGTTTAAACCTGATATATCAAGACACAGTCCGCAAAATGGGGATAGACCCAACAAAAATTAGCCGCAGCAATACTACCTTTAAAGGAGTAACACCAGGCCCAGAGGCCCATTGCTCGGGCTCCCTGCTACTAGAGCTTATATTAAGCTTTCCCGGTAACTTCCGCAGCAAAAATTTAACATTCCACATCGCTCCGTTCCAAAGTGGTTATCAAGCACTACTCGGACGCGAAGCTTTCGATCACTTTAACACAATACTGCATTACGCTTCTCTCATACTTAAGATGCCTGGTCCACGTGGCATCATTACAGTAAATGGAAATATCGAGCGCTCCTTGCGCGTGGAAGACCGTGCGGCTGCCTTGGCAGTTGCACACTAAACGACCTCACCAACTAATGCATCTGCCAGGTCGTTAAGACCACGGACGCGGTTAGACGAGTCCGTCACAGCTATATGTACTTGATACAGGTTTGATGGCTATACCCCTATTACAATACAAGGGGCTCAACATGCGCAAACAAGTGGCAATTAGGCTCAACTTTACTCATCTTGAATTGTATATAGTTTATTTAGTATAACCTACCTTTTTGCACGACAACTTTTCAACTAAGTTCCTCTGTTTTACAGATGACCATCGTGCTACACCCATCCAGGACACGACACAACAGAGACACATGCGGAGACGTGCAGCAGAGACCCATTCCAAGGATTCTTTTTAGATTAAGACCCTGCGTAAACCTTTTTTACTTTCTCTTGTTGGTACACATCCCTCGGATTCTCAGTACAATTGAGAAGGATGCTGACGTATTGGCATGTGGCCATGTTAAAATATTGCATGTACCTGGACACCAGGGGCTTATTACCAAGGGCACTGTTTAGGCCCGGTTTACATCATAAAGACCGAATACCTTAGGGAGTGTTCGGCATCGCGAGTTTGGCCTTATATGCATCAACTTCGAATCATGTCTTTGGTCAAATGTTGGGTTTGCCCGCTCCTGTGTTTTGCTGCCTTACGTTCCGCTCTATCGGCTAAGGCGGCACCAGGAGAACTACTGCGATTGTGCCCTGGTTCATCCGGACGAGCACCTCAGTAGAGAAAGTCGAAAACTGACTGTCATGATATAGCGTGAGACTGGTCAACCACTCGATGACCTAGCAGAATCTTCGGGATTCCTCCGCCTTAACGAAGGGCCGTTTCTCGGCCAGGCATGTACGCGCCCCGAATCCGGATGAGCGCGGAGCCACCAGGGGCTATATAGTAGCCCCACTGTCAAACACCTCTGGCTAAGTGAAAGTGTTAAAGCATTATAGTCCGGTTTCCTAGTTCACTGCGCTATCACCTCCTTAATGGACCAAGGCGTTGGATCAAGTGTGAACATGCGTCTTCTGCGAACACCCCCGCATTATATGCGTGGGGGTTGAAGCCGACGACAGCCATCTTTCAGGTTATATACATATATACATAAACAGCTGCACAGGAGGCACCATAGTACTTTTGGGCAAAAGTATAAATACAACCTTGATAAATTCAATAAAACATTGTTTTTACAATGGGAATACATGTCACTCAAACATAATATTCTTCGAGCACTGAGCCTCTATTGAACGAGCGCCTTCAAGAACTTATTCAAAGTAGTACTCGGCAGCCACTCGGCCTATAGCCGAACCCTGTGCCGCAACAGTTGTGGCATCCATCTATGCCCAGTATGTTTTGACACGGGCAAGGGCCATCCGAGCACCTTCTATGCACGCTGATCTCTTTACAGCATCGATGCATGGCACAGCGCCAAGGAATTGTTGCACTAAGCTAAAGTAGCTATTCGGCCTTGGCCCTCCTGGCCACAAATGATCCACACCGGAGCTCATGGCCAGTCTAGATAATCTATGGAGCTCGGCCCAACCGGTCAATCACTCATTTAGCAACAGCGGACGGACTGGAGCGTGAAACTGTGACCAGAACAGCTTCTCCACTTCAGGACCTTCTTGATCCTTGAAGTACCCGGTCGCATCCGCAGCACTTGTAGCCAAATCCATGTATGCGTCCGCAGAACTCCATAGCCGGTCCAGAGGAGCATACTTCGGATCTCCGAACTTAGTCCGCAACAAGAAGGGCTTCCCAGACATGATATCTGCAGCTTGATTCAGCTCCTCCTTCGTCGCTCTAATTTTGGAGCGGGCTTCCTTGGCAGCTACCCGGGCCTTCTCCAGGTCCGTCGCATTCGCCCGGTTCTCCTCTTCAAAAGCCGGTAACGGTCAGCAGCATCTTTTAACTCCATGGCCATCTTGGGAATTTTTTCTTTGCTCCCACAATGTGCGGCCTGTTCGGCCCTTAACTCTTCAGCCGCCTTTAAAGCGACCGCATTGCTACTCCTTGCCTCGGGCAAGCTCTGCCCGAAGGGTCTCCACGGTGGCAGCTCCATCTGCAGTCACAACATATTAAAGATACTGGCATCATGCTGCTCTTATTATGTGACGATCACCAGGAAAAATCACTCACCCTGTGCCTCGTCAAGCCGCTTGTTGACAAGCACGACATCGGCATCTGCCGCATCTAGCTGCCGCTTTAGTTTGGTAAACCCATCAGTCTGGCTAGCCACCGGAGCTTCAAGCACCTGCGCATACAGGCGGTCTGGTAATTACCTGGGACTATGATCCTCTGTTTGTCGCCGTTCTTGACGACAACCAGAGTCTTAGGGGCTACTATTTGCAGGGGCATACCTAACGTATGCGGTACTATTAAAGGTATACATTATTTTACGTACCTCAAAGCCTTTCAGCAGACTCATAAAAGCTTCGTGCAAACCGCTTTCGGCAGATGAAATCCTTTCAATTAGCGTACCCATTAGTATACGATGTGCTTCTGAGACAACAACTTTCCCCATAAGATCCTTCAGCGCGTCCGACCACACACAGTACAGACCCTTGCTGTCGCTCTCCACAGGAGCCGGATACTAGGGATGCCGGACAGCCAAAGGGTTATCCTTTGGTGATATTGGATCCGGAGATACCCTTCGCGACGAGACTTCAAGGTCGCTCGCTTCTTGAGTTGGGGAGTCCGGGGGGGGGGGCGTTTCGCTCTCCATCATCTCCGGAAGGAGATCCCCCGAAGACGAACTCTGTCGAGAAGGGCTGTGATCCGGGCTACAATTTACAAGCATCGGTTATTGTCTTCGGAAGTAATGTAGGATACCTTCACTATTAAGTACTTTTTGACTACTTACAGCTCGGTAGAAGGCTGATCCCCGCGCGGACATTGTGCGGCAAGAATACCCTCCGAGGCAGGACCCTCTGGTGGAGATTTCTTCTCCTGTTTGGAAGCCTTAGTTTCCAGATCTTCAGAGGTAGTCCTCTTCTTTCCCCGAGGAGAGAGAATGTCAGATTCTTCCCCTTGGTTATCCTCCCTTGTGGAGGCACTCATCCCCTTGATTAGAATAGGTAGCGATGGAGGCCCGCTTTCGTCCTCTTTGTTTCCCCATTCATCTTCCTTTGAGGGCACCAGACAAGGTGCTGGCTCAAGCATCTTTTCCAGCACCGGATTGTCCAAGCCTTCAGGAAGGGGGGCCAAACACCGGATCATCTTCGCCTTTGTTATCCAGTCCTGGTCAAAGCGATTCTTCAGGATGATGTCATGATAAATAAAAGGACAGTGTGTTCGGCCATGGGATTACTTACATGGGTAGCAGGGCAGTTACAGCTCAGTCCCACGTCCTCGGTAGTGTCCGGACACTCTATTTGGGGTCCGAAGAATGATTTGTACATCTCCTTGTGCGTCATGTCGAGGAAATTCTGAATAGTGCGCGGTCCTTCTGGGTTGAATTCCCACATGCGGAGGGGCCGGCGTTTGCAACGCTGGACTCGACGAACCAGCATAACTTGCATTACCATAACCAGACTGAAATATCCCTCGAAGAGATCTCGGATATGGCTTTACAGTATTGGCATGTCCTTGGCTGGACCCCAGCTCAGCCCCTTGCTGATCGATGACATTAGTTGTGGTGGAGGGCCCGAGCAAAAGGTGGGGGCAGCTACCCACCTGGCACTTCGGGGAGCTATGACGTAAAACCACTCCTCTTGCCACAGTCCGGACACCTCTGGAAAGGAACCCTTTGGCCATGGAGCGTCAGCAATTTTGCTTATTAGAGCACCTCCGCACACTGCGTACTGCCCCTTGACCATCTTCGGCTTCACATCGAAGGTCTTGAGCCATAGGCCGAAGTGAGGGGTAATGCGGAGGAAGGCCTCACAAACGACAATAAATGACGAGATGTGAAGAAGGGAATCCTGGGCCAGATCATGAAAATCCAGCCCATAATAGAACATGAGACCCCTAACAAAGGGATCCAGAGCGAGGCTCAGTCCTCGAAGGAGGTGGGAGACGAACACAACACTCTCGTTGGGTTCGGGAGTAGGGACGACCTGCCCTCGGGCGGGCAGCCTATGCGAAATTTCGGCGTTCAGGTATCTGGCTTCTCTCAACTTCTTGATGTCCTCCTCCGTGACGGAGGAAGGCATCCACTGGCCTTGAAGGCTAGATCCGGACATGATTGAAGGTCCGAAGCACCTGACCTGGGCTTTGGGTGGTAGAACTCAAGGCGGGGGAAGGGTTTGATTGAGCACGGGAGGGAAAAAAGAAAATGCCTTGTCCCTTTATAAATGGGATGAATATCGGGCGTCCTCCTCATGGTCGTTCGAGACTTTCCTAAGATCTAGGAGTCATACCAACAGGCACGGTTGGGTTAACCACATTTGTATTGATGAGAATCCCGTAATAAGGGGAACACGATCTCTGCTTTGACAAGACGTGTCAAGAAAACGCCTCGCATTATGTGCGGGGCTGGTTATAGAAAAACGGTTCGAATAATTACCGGGCCATGGCGTGATGTCATGCTGCCAAAACGTGTCAGTAGATTAGATTTGTGGAAATATTATTCTCTCTACGGTGATATCTGGAACTTATTTTGCAGGGTCGGACACTATCCTTGTATTCAAACTCTTCCATGGTGTATTCGGAGGAGGAACCCGCCTTGCAATGCCGAAAACAACACTGCGCACCGGACTCATCGTCATTGAAGCCTGGTTCAGGGGCTACTGAGGGAGTCCTGGATTAGGGGGTCTCCGGACAGCCGGACTATATCCTTTGGCCAGACTGTTGGACTATGAAGATACGAGATTGAAGACTTCGTCCCGTGTCCGTATGGGACTCTACTTGGCGTGGAAGGCAAGCAAGGCAATACGGATATGGATATCTTCTCCTTTGTAACCGACCTTGCGTAACCCTAGCCCCCTCCAGTGTCCATATAAACCGAAGGGTTTTAGTCCGTAGGACAACATACAATCATACCATAGGCTAGCTTCTAGGGTATAGCCTCTCCGATCTCGTGGTAGATCAACTCTTGTACTACTCATATTATCAAGAATAATCAAGAAGGACGTAGGGTTTTACCTCCATTAAGAGGGCCCGAACCTGTGTAAAACATCGTGTCCCCTACCTCATGTTGCCATCCGCCTTAGACGCACAGTTTGGGACCCCCTACCCGAGATCCGCCGGTTTTGACACCGACACCCGCGCTGGCTCACGAGTGCTCAGACACACCTCGTCTAGCCCTGCCGTGCAAGCCACGTGTCAGGGTGGGGCTGTACACGCCCTGGGGGCTCTCCGCAGTAGGGAGTCCCCTCCCACGTACCAGTGGAAGCACCATGCTCCGCGCTGGCAGTCGACACTTCCGAGGAGCGGCTATGCCCGTGCAAGTGAGGAAGCGCCATGGTCCGTCCTGGTGATAAACAACTGAGGGCGGCTTCATGGCCGTATCAACCTCAGGGAGCCTCCAGGCTCGGTGTCTGGCCTCAACACAACGCCTCCCCTCGAGAGAGCCGCGCGAGGGGGCTGGGCATGGGGGCTGCGCTCGGGTCACGCCCAAGCGTATGCCACCCCGCCAGGTCCCTCAGACCTGGTCATCGCGCGCCCTCCCAAGCGGAGCTAAGGTATGAAGGTCGTTTGAACGTCAAGGGGGACTCCTGAGCATCGTGACTCAGGAGCCTAACTGACCACGTAGCCCCTCACTCCTTGGTCCATCCTAGTCTCCGGTCGGCCCAATGGCGGTTGCGCGGGGTCGGGCCCTACCGACGTAGAACACAAGACCAACCATTGAATCTCCTTTCCACAAGATGTTTGCGCGTCAAGGGGGACCCCTGAGCATCGCGACTCAGGAGCCTAACTGGTCACGTAGCCCCTCACTCCTTGGGTCCATCCTGGTCTTCGGTCGGTCCAACGCTGGTTGAGGTATGCGAGGGGCCGGGCTCTGCCGACGTAGAACATACAGCAAATAGGAAGAAAATCACAAAATTTCAAAGAAAATATTACAAGACATATTGTTCTCCGAATACCAAACACAAGTTTAAACGCCTCCATGTGGGACGCTACATGCTGCAGGAGTTTCAACAGGAAAGAAGTCGCAAGCCAGTCATCCCTCGATACCGCCGGCACGTGCAAGAGGTGCCCCCTCCTGGGTGGCGTCGTCTTCACCTGCACCACCGGTCAAAGGCACGGGGGCGAAGGCGTCGAACTTCTCCAGCAGGGCTTCCACCTGACCCTTCACGGTTGCGGCGGCAGTCGCACAACGCTCTCATCCATAGGCTCCAGCAGCTCGTCAAGGCGGGCGGCAGGATCGCGAAGATGGAGGTGGCTGAAGACGCGCGTCAGTGCGACTGAAAAAAGGACGCGAGCCTCTACCTCTGCCATGGGGCCGATGCTACGCACGACTTCCTCAAGCGCATCGACCAAGTAGGGAAGCAACTGGGCGGGGCCATCCTCATTGGTGGCCAACGGCTTCTCCAAGCCCTTCTCATAGAGTGACTTCAGGGCCTCGCGAGACCTCTTCTCTAGAAGCGTGAAGGCTGCATGGTCCTCGGCCAGACCTTCGCCTTGGCATCAAGAACGAACCCCTTCGCCTCCACCTTCCGCTGTAGCTCCTCCAGCCGGCTGCGTTCAGTGGCCCGCGCCTTCGCCAACTCCCCCATCTCGGCGTCGCGGTTCTTGATGGCGTCCTCCCAGGCCTTCATCTCCTCCTCCTTCACCTGATGGCCGTGAGCTTCTTCTGTGCTCATCTCGTCGTGGGTGGCTTCGGCATACTTCAGTGCCGCCTCGCGATTGGCCGCAGCTTGAGCGACGGACCGCTTCTCCTACTCCGAGGTAATCACGGCCTAGCTCAGCGCCGCTCGGATTGCTACATCAAACTGAAGCCAGCTGGAGGCTAGCTCCAAGTGCCCGGCTAACAGGCACAGATCTGCGCCCAGGAGATCTTCCCGCAGATGAGTCATCTCTGAAAGGGCACGCTCCAAGACAACAGAGGAAGCAGAAGAACCTAGGAGTAATGGCGCAGAAGGAGGAAGATGCATCGTCGTCACCATGGCCTGGGAGGCAGGAAGATCCTGAGCCCCTTGGACCTCAGCACCCGAGCCAGACGCTGGCACCTCCTGAGTCTGCGGCGCTTCAGGGGCTGACTCCTCCCGAGGATGCTCCACCCAGCCTCGCGAGGATGATCGGGCTAGAGAAACACGGGCGACGTCCCCACCTTTGCTCATGGAGAGGGGCGCGGTCGCAGGAGGTAACCAGGACTCAAGCACCACCACCTCGCTCTCCCTCCTCCTCTTCACCACAGGCGTCAGCCTAGTTGCACAACAAGGAAAAAGAGTCAGAAACAAGCACCAACAGCAAAAACAAGGACGAACGTCAAGAGGCAACAATATAAGCAAGAACAAGATGAAGCTCAAGCACTTACTGGTCCATAGCAGCGTAGTCCACTCTTCGCTTGGTGAGCTTAAAGCTGGAGAGCTTTTGAGGGAGTCCTGGATTAGGGGGGTCTCCGGACAGCCAGACTATATCCTTTGGCTGGACTGTTGGACTATGAAGATACAAGATTGAAGACTTCGTCCCGTGTCTGGATGGGACTTTACTTGGCGTGGAAGGCAAACTAGGCAATATGGATATGTATATCTCCTCCTTTGTAACCGACCTTGTGTAACCCTAGCCCCCTCCGGTGTCTATATGAACCGCAGGGTTTTAGTCCATAGGACGACATACAATCATACCATAGGCTAGCTTCTAGGGTTTAGCCTCTCCGATCTCGTGGTAGATCAACTCTTGTACTACTCATATTATCAAGAACAATCAAGCGGGATGTAGGGTATTATCTCCATCAAGAGGGCCCGAACCTGGGTAAACATCGTGTCCCTTGCCTCCTGTTACCATCCGCCTTAGAAGCACAGTTCGGGACACCCTACCCAAGATCCGCCGGTTTTAACACCGACATTGGTGCTTTCATTGAGAGTTCCACTGTGTCGTCACCGTAAGGCTTGATGGCTCCTTCGATCATCGCTAGCGATGCGGTCCAGGGTGAGCTTTTCCTCCCTGGACAGATCTTTGTATTCGGCTGCTTCACACTGTGGGCCAATTCGCTTGGCCACCTGGAGCAGATCGAGAGCTACGCCCCTGGCCATCAGGTCAGATTTGGAAACTTGAACTACACGGCCGACATCCGTGGAGACTTGATCTTCGACGGATTCGAGCCCATGTCGGACACGCCGCACAGTCGCGAGGAGCATGACGTAACTCTGCCGTCGGACAATGTTCGGGAGATCGCGTCCGCAACTACTCTGGCTATCAATCCGGAGCAAGTCACGCCATCCGAGAGCGGAGGGATGGACCTCTCCATGGAGGCTGCACTCTCAGTGGCGATAGAGCCGGATACTTACTTCACCCCTTACAAGAGCCGTGTCGTCAAACCACTGGATTCATCTCCGGCCATGGACTCCGAGCCGCTCACATCCGTGCCCGTCGAGTCCGACTGGGCGCCGATCATTGAGTTCACCTCCGGGGATATCTTTCAGCACTCACCTTTCGTAGATGTGCTAAATTCATTAAGGTCTCGCTCCTTGTCAGGAGAACCTTGGCCAAACCATGTCCGGCTAGAATGGGATGCGGACGACGAAGAAATTCGCTGCCCACCCACCACCCACTTAGCAGCCACTGTCGACGACTTAACCGACATGCTCGACTTTGACTCCGAAGACTTCAACGGTATGGACGACGAAGCCGGAGACGAACAGGAACCACCGCCCTCAGGGCGCTGGACCGCCACCTCATCATATGATATATACATGGTGGACACCCCCAAACAAGGCAATGGCGACGAGACAGCGGAGGATGACCCCTCCAGGAAGCAACCCAAGCGCCGACGTCAGCGGCGCCGCTCTAAGTCCCGCCACAGCAGGAGCAGTGATACCGGCACAGGAGATAATAACACTCCGGATAGTGCCGAAGACAACAACAATCCCCTCCAGCACGATGTACAGCTGAAGGATGAACAAGCTAGCCCTCCAGAGCAGGCAGCAGATGGAGAACCGGAGGATGATAATTACATGCCTCTCTTCGAAGACGAGGCGAGCCTCGGCGATGACGAGTTTATCGTGCCTGAGGACCCCATCGAGCAAGAGCACTTCAAGCGCCAGCTTATGGCCACGGAAAATAGCCTGAAGAAAAAGCAGCAATAGCTTCAAGCCGATCAAGACTTGCTAGCAGACAGGTGGACCGAAGTCCTTGCGGCCGAGGAGCATGAACTCGAGCGCCCGTCCAAGAGTTACCCAAAACGTAGGTTGCTACCTCACCTCGAGGAGGACGCATTGAAACCTCATTCACCAGTGAACAATGCGGCTAACCGGCCATTACACGGCCGAGCAAGGAGGCGTTTCAGCCTAAAGTTTAGACCGCACCCCGTCGCCTCTCAGTCAAAAATACCAAGGCCCGAAGCAACACAGAGGACCCGCGAGACATCTTGGACACTAGGCAAAAATCACAAGGTCAATATACAGGACACGGGCACGCGCGCCAACACGGGACGATGATCATCGCGTCGGATACACCAAGAGTAAATCCGGCCGGGCCGAATACAACAGACAAGACTCATACGAACTGCGTCGAGATATAGCCTGGCATAGAGGCGCCGCACACCCCCTATGCTTCACTGATGAAGTTATGAATCATGAATTCCTGGAGGGTTTCAAACCCGTAAATATCGAATCATACGATGGCACAACAGATCCCGTTGTATGGATTGAAGATTTCCTCCTTCACATCCACATGGCTCGCGGTGGTGATCTACATGGCATCGAGTACCTCCCACTAAAACTCAAAGGACTAGCTCGGCATTGGCTGAATAGCTTGCCAGCAGATTCCATCGGCAGGCTTCGGTCAATCCGTTTTTGGCGGACTGAACCTTCGCGACCATCGCACTCATGATAGTGCGGTGCTCCTCTTCGATGGAAGCACTGCGAAGTGCTTCCAGCAGGTTGTTCGGTGCCTCTGGTTGGATAGAGGACACCGGCACGGATGGTTGGCCCCCTTGATGGGGACTGCCTGCCGGAGTCCGGAACCATCGAAGGTTCCAGCGCAGTGTCCGGCTGGGGCCTGAACTTGAAGCCCGTGGGAGCCTCGCTCCCTTGGTACCCAGGGTCCGGGAAGTCACCGCGAGGCGCCCCCAGGACCACCTCCCCTTGGCTCGGTGCCTGTTTAGACAACACCTCATCATTATCCGTAGGGCGAGGGGTGGAAGCGGTCGGAAGAGAACCGCTGTTCATATCCGACGAGTCCAAAGAGCCGCTCGACGAGGGTACGTCGAGATGAGCTCAGGACGGACTGCATAATCATGTTCGGCATGAGGAAAGGCAGTACAATAAAACATACCATGAAGTACTATGGTGTCCGGACACTTACGACTTCGCCAGGGGCTTGTCCCTATGTAGCCACTTGTCACCGCTGTCGGCGGCTGTCGTGGCATAGTCCGGAAGGAGGGTCTTTCCCTTCTTGGACCGTTCAGCCTCCCCGGATGGGTCGGCCTTCCTTTTCTTGTCTCCCCCGGCTGGGGGGGGGGGAGAATTTTTATCCTCCTCCTACTTTTCATGGGAGGAGTGCGCGTCGGAGTCATCGTACAACCTTGCGTCTGAGACCCTTTCGGGTCCCCGCCGCCTTCTTCTTGGTCTTCTTTTCCGGCACCTCGTAGGGTGCCAGAGTCAGCATCTTTGTCAAAAGAGCATCTACAGGATCTTCGGGCAGCGGGGTTGGGCTATCAAGCTGCTCCGTCGTCTCTATCCAGTCCTGTTAATGACATGGAAGTTCAGATCCTACACACAACTAAACCGGGGCAAATAAATACCCTAAGAGATATAAAAAACCTACCGGATTGGCGCGGCGCTTTGCGCTGAGTCTGCGGTCCTCATTGAGGGGGGCAGGGATCTCGGCGCTCTTGAACATCACCCTCCAGACGTCCTCGTGCATCATGTCATAGAGCTCACGCAGTGTCTGGTGCTTGGCCAAGTCGAGCTCGCACAAAACAAATGCCCGCCGTTGACATGGAAGAATCCGGCGGAAGAGCATAACCTGGACCACGTTGACGAGCTTGATTTTCTTGCTCGTCATGTTCTGGATGCAGGTCTGGTGTCCGGTCAGCTCTACCGAAGAACCCCATGACAGGCCCTTCTTTTTCCAGGAGGTGAGCCACGTGGGGATTCCGGATCGAAATTTGGGGGCCGCCACCCAGTTGGAGTCGCGCGGCTCGGTGATGTAGAACCACCCCGATTGCCACCCCTTTATGGTATCCACATAGGTGCCCTCAAGCCAGGTGACATTAGGCATCTTGCCCACCATGGCGCCTCCGCACTCTGCTTGCTGGCCTCTCACCACCTTCGATTTGACATTGAAGGTTTTCAGCCATAGGCCGAAGTGGGGCCTGATGCGGAGGAAGGCCTCGCACACGACGATAAACGCCGAGATGTTGAGGATGAAGTTGGGGGCCAAATCATGAAAATCCAGCCCATAGTAGAACATGAGCCCGCGGACAAACGGGTGGAATGGAAATCCCAGTCCGCGGACGAAATGGGTAAGAAAAACTACCCTCTCATGGGGTTCGGGCGTTGGGATGATCTGCCCCGCATCGGGCAGCCGGTGCGCGATATCCGTGGCCAGATATTCGGCTTCCTGTAATTTTTTGACATTCTCCTCCGTGACGGAGGAGACCATCCACTTGCCTCCTGCTCCCGACCTGCTTGGACTGGTTTGAGAAGAAGAACGCGAGCTTGGGCGCTAGAGCTCGAGTGTGCGGGAATGGGTAAGCGAGGAAGAAGAAGGCGTGGGTGAAAAAAGTAAATCCTTATCCCTTTATAAGGGCGGAAGAGGCGATGTGTCTCCCCACTTGCCTGGTAAATCCGCTTATTCCCCAGGCACCGTAATTGATGGCGCGGTTGGGTTACCCACGTCCATATTGATGAGAATCCCGTGATAAAGGGAACATGATCTCTGCTTTGACAAGACGTGTCAAGAAGACCGCCTCACGATATGTGTGGAGCTGGTTGAGAAAAGCGGTTCGAATAATAACCGGGCCATGGTGTAATGTCATGCTGTCGAAACATGCCAGCAGATTAGATTTGTGGAAATATTATTCTCTCTATGGTGGTATGTGGAACTTATTTTGCAGGGACGGACACTATCCTTGTATTCAAAACTCTTCCATGATGTATGCGGAGGAGGAACCCGCCTTGCAATGCCGAACACAACACTGCGCGCCGTACTCATCGTCATTGAAGCCTGGTTCAGGGGCTACTGAGGGAGTCCTGGATTAGGGGGTCTCCGGACAGCCAGACTATATCCTTTGGCCGGACTGTTGGACTATGAATATACAAGATTGAAGACTTCATCCCGTGTCCGGATGGGACTCTACTTGGCGTGGAAGGCAAGCTAGGCAATATGGATATGTATATCTCCTCCTTTGTAACCGACCTTGTGTAACCCTAGCCCCCTCCCGTGTCTATATAAACCGGAGGGTTTTAGTCCATAGGACAACATACAATCATACCATAGGCTAGCTTCTAGGGTTTAGCCTCTCTGATCTCGTGGTAGATCAACTCTTGTACTACTCACATTATCAAGAACAATCAAGTAGGACGTAGGGTATTACCTCCATCAAGAGGGCCCGAACCTGGGTAAACATCGTGTCCCTTGCCTCCTATTACCATCCTCCTTAGACGCATAGTTTGGGACCCCCTACCCGAGATCCGCCGGTTTTGACACCGACAGCTTCCCAACCCGAGGTGCGTGCGCGCCAGCTCCAGAAGTAGGAGCGGTAGCTGGCCGGAAGCGGCTCCAGGCGATGTCGGAGCAGAAGCAGCATCTCGGGAGATCAACGCCCATCGGTCCCTCGTCGGGACGACAGGCGGCTCTCCGCTCTCCAGGCGGTCGCCGGACTCTTCGTCGTCAGGAAAAGCGCGGAGGATGTCAGCTTTACTCAAGGGGGAGGTCTCCCCCGTCCCTTCGGGGGGTCACCTCCGAGTCTTCCTCCTCCTCTTCTTCCTCCCCGCGGGACTCACCAGAAGACAGCTCCACCGGCGTCGGCGCCGCAGGGGCCCCGATGAGCACCGGCGGCACCAGTCCGCGCCCATCAAAGGTCGTCCTGGAGGCCACGACCAATGCCCCGTCCTTGTGGCGGAACAAGGGAGTGAAGACATTCGGCGGATACTCCTGATCATCCCCAACCAGGAGGCGGAGAGCTGCGGCCAGCTCCTCGCCAGACCAGGCCTTCGGGCTCAAGAGAACCTTGTCCTCTTCGTCCCCAAGCTCCCATAAGGGGCGCGTGCGGGCTTGAAGTGGGGCCACACGCAGCATCAGGAATTCCCTCAAGAGCATGGCCCCTGTAATCTTCGCCGCCTTCGCATTGCCCGGCTTCAGGTCGGACTTCATACGCTCTAGCACCAACGTCGCCCGCTCATTGGTGAGCTTCATGCAGGACCACCCCTCGTCGGACTGAGGCATCTCCATCGGCAACCTCAAGCGTGGGTGGATGCATTTAGCATCCATCATGGCCCACTTGCTCCAGAAGCCGTCGGCTTTCTTCCCCGTCTTCGAGATCGAGTTGGCCTTGTCGGCCGCGATGAAATTGACACACCCGGAGGCATGACCCTCCTTGGCGCGGAGGAAGAAGAAGTGGCGCAGAAGGTCCACGGAAGGCATCACGCCAAGGTACGCCTCGCAGTAGTAGGCGAAGATCGACAAGAGAAGGATAGACTTGGGATGAAGATGCATCGCCTGCAGCCCGTAGTGATCAAGGACCTCGTAAAAGAAGTCAGAGAAGGGGGGAGCCAGCCCAGCGGCGATGCTGCTCGTGAAGAAGGGGAAGAAGGTGCTTCCCTCGGGCTCAGGCACATCGGAGCTGGCCCGGAGTCCAGTCTTCCCCTTCTTGTTGCTTTCCCCCGTCGTCAGCAAGCGTGTGGCGGCGAGGTTCTTCTCCGAAACGTTGGGTGCGTCGAGAGCTGGCTCGTACCAAGGCGGCGACGAGGCGGGCTTGACCCTCTGGGGCGCTATTGGTCGACGATGCGGAAAGGATGGGAGTGGATCTGGAGATTTCGGAGGCAGGGTGCAAGAAAGGGGGTCTGATCAAGGCGAAAGGAAGCAGTGAAGGCAAGCGTTGTCTATGCCAACCTTTTGATAGCCGGGCAGTTACCAAGGCTGCACGGGGAAGCGGAGACGCCCACGTCCAATCAACCGCCACACGCCGACCAAGGCCGCAGGCTATTGGGGCCCGCGGCGCTTCGCACTTGCCCTTCGGCCTCGCCTCGAAGCCAAGCCCGAGCGCACCTTGGGCCCGGGGGCTATTATTGGCGTTCTGGGAACAGAGGTCCCCAGACTTGCCTGCCTGCAGCCCACGTCGTGGCTATATGAGCAGGTCCATGCGGCCCATATTCACCAGCAAGGACTCAAGACCCTCGCGAGGGGCCAAGCCTCGCGAGGCAGACGACACAAGACTTCCTCAGGAGCGGCCTCACCAGGCTGGATCGCGAGGGGCGGAGAGTTCAAGGCCAGGCAAACCTTGCGAGGTTCTAGTGACGTGAGCCATGACGACCAAGGCCAGGTGGGCACCAGCGCGCACAGTGTCCTTGTTTCCTCTTTGGTGCTAAGGAAGTAGGTGCAGGCGCGGAGTATCGAGGCGTCAAGGAAAGGTTTCCATATCTGTGCAACGAGACCAAGACCAGAAGGATGACAAGATGGGGGTCACCATGGAGCCCAAGACGGCGTCACCACCAGAGCCTTTGACAGGCGGAGACCACTTTTGTCAGGATAAGTGGTACTAGCTGTCCCCTTTCAAATTGGCCGTTGTTGGCTCCCTTCTTGCTCAATATTTGTGGAGAGGACCAGGGCCTCTATAAATAGGACTAGCCACCACCATAGCTAGGGGGATCGGACGGATCGAGAGAGACCAGAACAACCACAAGTTCACGGAGCACAAGAACACCTCTCCTCAGGAGGTTGTTCTTCCCCTTGTACTGTTCATCCTCAGCCCAAGAGGCAATCCACCACACCACACTGGAGTAGGGTATTACACCACAATGGTGGCCCGAACCAGTATAAATCTTGTGTCCTTTGTGTTGCAAGTTCGTTGAGTTAGCCCGTAAGATCTTAGCGAAGCTAGGACGTGGATCGGTAGGGGGAGATCTTCGCGTGCACCCCAGTGTTCGAACCTTGAGGCCGGAACCCGTGATCCGACAGTCTCTATCAGTGCACTAGGGTTGATTTAAATACCACTAAAAGGCAGAAATTATACATGGAGTAACATGCAAGAGGCTCCTTGGCTTGATAAACTTGGTTGGTGTTTCTCTTCCGAATATGGGACCTTAAATTATCCTAACACCAGTGCCACTTGTCTTGCAAAACCAATCTCTGGCCATGTTCCATGCATCATTCAAATGGGCACTAACAGTTCAAAAGCAAACATTTTAAGATTTGAAATTTTTTGGTGCAAATACCAGAATCCATAGATGTGTTTAAAAATATTTGGAATCAAGATGTGCAAGACGACGATAGTATTAAAAGGATCTCATCAACATTTAAGAGGTTGAGGAAGGAATTCAAAATTTGGTCCAAGGGCATACCTAATTTATCTCAATACATTAAAATTTTCAATGAGTTGATCTTACTTCTGGACACTTTGGAGGAGTACATACCCCTTAATATGGAGGAGTGGAATGAAAGGAATATAATCAAGAAACATCTAGGAAATCTTCTTGATTACCGAAGTACTTACTGTAAGGGAAGAGCTACAATCAGATGGGTTAAGTTTGGGAATGGAAATACAAAAATCATCCGAGCCAAAGCTACTATAAAATATAGAAAGAACCAAATATCTATGCTATAGGATGAGAATCAAAAAGAGCACCATGACCGTGAAGCTAAAGTTGTTGTTCTCTGGAGATATTTGAAAGCCAGACTTGGCACCACTATCACTACATCAAGCTTCTTTCACACGTGTTGGGGAACGTTGCATGGGAAACAAAAAAATTCCTACGCTCACCAAGATCAATCTAGGAGATGACCATCTACGAGAGGAGAGATTGCATCTACATACCCTTGTAGATCGCTAAGAGGAAGCATTAAGAAACGCGGTTGATGTAGTCGAATGTCTTCACGATCCAATCACGATAAGTCCCGTGAACTCCCGATCCAAGTGCCGAATGGATGGCACCTCCTCATTCAACACATGTACGGCTTGATGACGCCTTCACCTCCTCGATCCAGCAAGCGATGGTGAAGTAGTAGCTCGAGTCCTCAGGCAACACGACGGCGTGGTGGCGGTGCTGGTGGTGGAATCTCAGCAGAGCTTCGCTAAGCACTACGGAGAGGAAGAGGGATGCGAGGGAGAGGAGAGGCAGCGTCGTGGTGTGGAGATGTGCTCTTGGGGTCCGGCTGCCCTCTCTCTACCTCTCTATATATAGGGGAAGGGAGAAGGGGTGTGTTGGTGTCAAAACCAGCAGATCTTGGGTAGGGAGCCCAAGCTGCGTATCTAAGGATTGGTGGTAGCAGGGGGAGACAAGGACATGATGTTTACCCAGGTTCCAGCCCTCTTGATGGAGGTAATACCCTGCTTCCTGCTAGATTGATCTTGACGTATATGGGGATTACAAGAGTTGATCTACTTCGAGATCGTATTGGCTAAACCCTATAAGTCTAACCTATGATTGTTCTGTCGGCCTCTACGGACTAAACCCTCCGGCTTATATAAACATCGGAGGGGGCCTAGGGTTTGTATAGAGATGACTTGAGGAGGAAGGAATCATTACATCCGGACATCTAACTTGCCTTTCTACATATATGGGAGTCCAACCGGACACGAGGGATGACTTTCTGCTTTTTATCTTCACGGCCCATCAGTCTGGCCCACCTTCAGTAGTCCAGACTCCTGAGGACCCCCAAATCCAGGACTCCCTTAGTATCCCCCAAACTTGCCTTCAATGATGATCTTGTATCCGGCTTCATGTCTTTGGTCTTGCAAGGCAGGTTCTTCTTTGGAACAACGACAGTTCAGCTCTGACTTTGATACCCCATCTTGATGATTCCTTCCCTCCGTCGCCTCGGCTTCCACGCGTCAGACGAATGCGAACAGTCCAAGTATTTTTTACAAATAAACCCTCGTCCACGCGAGGATGGCATCTATTTAAAGAGATTGGAACTCAGATGCCATTTCACACCACGTAGAAACCCTTAGAGCCAGCCACAAAAAATCCTCCAAACATGGCAAGCACCCCCGGCTCCTCCTCGCGCCCCCATGGCCCTCAAGCGAGCGATTGGGAAAGCTTCTCAATATCTCATGCCCATCTGAATAGACTTCAGATGGAGGGATATCTCCCTCCTGCAGATCTAATCTTCGTTCGGGCTGCATTAACTTCGATCGACGGTGAAGCCCTGGCGGAAAACTTCCCCAACCCCACTAAAGAGGAGCGGGTGTGCTTCGTTTCCTTCCTCCTAAGAGGTGTAGGATTTCCAATCCATCCTTTCCTCAAAGGTATCCTGGAGTTTTATGGGCTCCAATTGCACAATATCACGCCAGGCTCTATCCTGCACATTGCGGGTTTCGTTGCTCTTTGCGGGCTATCCTTAGGCTGTGAGGCTCATTTTGAGCTATGGAGGAAATTCTTTTGCCTCATCCCTCGCTCACAAAGGGGATCCATATCCGAGGTAGGCGGCGCCGAAGTGTGGCGAGCGGGGATAGGTTACCTGTCCGGCACTCCCAAGAAGGGACCCAGAGAGTGGCCCTCGCAGTGGTTTTATGTCGAAGACGTTGCTCTTCCGGACCCAGTTCGGCGTGGTCTTACCAAATTATCCAGCGCTCCTTTGAAGAAACACTTCAACTGGCGCCCCTGAAGCCCCAAGGAAGAAGACAGCACTGAGATTAAGAGGCTGGTCAGCAAGATTAGAGTGCTTGCCCATTCCAAACTTTCAATAATCGAAGTAATGGCCATCACGATAAAGCGGTGCGTTCAGCCACTCTAGTCTAGAGGGCTTCCCATGTGGCATTACAACGGGCAAGATGATGCATCCCGTTGCCTACGCGAAGGTCCGGATACCCCAACTGACTTGGCTGCCATCTTAGCTTGTCTTTATCAGGGGGAGAAAGAGGAATTTGTCCATTTGAAATGTCGGGAAGGTTTTTCCATGTATAACCCCATCGACTGGGTAAGTTTTTTTCAATTGCTAGCTTTATCCAACCTCCTTATTGAGATATGATAATCGAAATATATTTAGATGTTTACAACAGGAATGGAGGAAAGTGATTGAGGGGGTTTATTGCCCTGCCCCGCGGCCAGAGGATCATATTCGCGATAAAGATCCCGGATTTTAACAGGATCTGAATATATTCATAGAACCCACTGACGGGGTTTTCTATCAGGCAGCCATGATGGTATAGAAGTGGCTATTGTAGCCGATTATCCCGGCCTTCTTCCCTCCTCCAATGTAAGTACCCAGGAGACATCTTCCCAAAGAGAGCCTTCCCTTCGCGCCTCACCCCCCGCACTGACTCGTGCTCAAAAGGGACGGCGCTTGGCTCGTCGTACTGCATCAAGGGCATCCTCTAAAAGGACGACGCCTATGCAGGGTGAGACTTTGAAGCGGAAGGAAGTAGGGGGCACTGTCGAGCCCCTTCCTTCATCGAAAAGGTATGGTTTTCAATATATGCCCAGTATTAAGGCCGAATTGTCACATTTTCCCTTTGTCTTATTCCAGAATGAGTGTACACCGAACTGTGTCTGATGACCCTGCTGGCCGAACACCAACCAATTTGGCCCCGGGCCCATCAACAAGGACAAGAGCCAATACGGGCGTAACGCCGGATTATCCTCCACGAGAGGATTCGGATAATGTATCGGTCACCAATTCAGAAGTAGAGAGCGCGATGAATCATCGGCGGTGAAAAGAGGCCATGCGACACCCGGTATTTACTGTGGAGGCGTTTAACACCCTCAGCTCTGTGGATGCGTATATCTGAGCTGCTCAGGACGGGATTGCCGGGGCCACTCACCTACTTTCAAAAGATATGCGGGTAAGGATTTGTGTAAATTTAATAAGCATATGCGAGTAGCCCCCGAGACTTGAAGCAGTTAGCCCAACTCATTTAAGGATCGTTATGACCGCAGGTTCTCAAGGAAAAGAATGACGTGTTATCCAAGGAGCTTGAAGCAAACCGCATCAAGCTGAATGCCGTCACCACTGAGCTAGAAGACCTAAAAAATCCAAAGAGGGATCTAATGGTAAGGACGAAAAAGTGTCCGTAAAATATGATTTTTTTTCCATCAATGATGTTGAAGCATACATTGTTTTATTTTTAGTGGTGGAATCGACAGATCAACTGGAGGAGAAGCTAAAGGTTTCTCAAGAGGACAAAAAATATGCTGAAGGGCAGGAAGCAGCGGCTCAACGTGTATTAACACAGACCATGCATTGAGCAAAAGAACAAACTGCTGGATGAAAATGTCAAGCAAGCCGACGAGATAAAGGACTTAAGGGCCCAACTGTTGGATGTTGTGAAGGAGAATAGGAAGTTAAAAGGCGGCATATTCAGTATGACCTTTAACCTTGCTTTCATATTATCCACTGATTCAGAGCTTTACAATGCTATTCCTGCAGGTTTGCTAACTGGGCGGCCCGAAGGAGAAGTATCCAGATTTCAAGGCAACGTGCTACAAGAACTCTCCAAAGTGCATGAGCGAGTTCGGGAAGCCATGAAGAACATGGCTAAAGCCTTATGGCCATCCGATTCTCCTCCAGAAATTATGGAGGATCTGGCGAACTTATGCAAAGGATATCGGTGTCGCTTTGAACTATGGAAGGTGTCAGCATGCTGAGAAGGTGCACGAGAGGCCTGGGCCATGGTGAAAACGTGCTATACCGGGCTTAATCGGAATCATATGGCCCGGGTTGGTCCTCGGGGAACAGACGGAAAAGAAATTATCGTACTATTACCAAGTAATGATAGTCGTGAAGTTTTCGCAAGAAGACTGTAGTTTAGACAGACTTATAGATGGCATAGATAAAGAATAGGCGTTTGATTCTATGTAAAAATGTACTTTATCATCAAACTTATCTCCGATCGAACTTTAACAAAAAATTGTCATGGCAGGCCTTTGGCTTCAACCCCCTAAACCCAACGATTGGAGTGTTTTCGGATACTATACTTGTGGTAAACATTCAGTATGTTCGGAAACAAGGCAATCCAGTCATTTTGCTTGAACAGACAAGTTTTGTTCACGGCGTTATGTTATATTACTATTTAATGTAAGAAACATCTTCCAGGGAGAATAGTTCCGTTAAGGGTTCCTTTCCCTGGGTTAGCATGTGTATTTATGCATGCCTAGGCTTTGATCCTAGAGATAGGATTACATGAAGCTTGTCCTTTGAAAAAAAAGATTTGTCGTGTGTCCATTGACCAATTATTCCCTTAAGGACGCTAGCTTTCGGCTTCACCCATCCGAGGTACACGTCCGGATTACCTGGTTGTAACAATCGCTGAGGTGCTCCCTTTACACCCTAGCCGAACAATCGGTAACGTAGGGTATAAGCACAGGAGCCAAGCAACCCAGCTTGGCAAAAACTTAAGTCATAAAGGTGCATATAATGGTGAAGAGACTGTGTGAAACACACGACATAAGCAGTAAGCGTTAATAAGCTTCGTTATAGAAGCCCCCAGGTATCTTGAGGTATATACATTTAAAGATGTTCACCCCTATCAGTTCATTATAACCGAACACTTTCTGGGAAAGAAAAACAAAAAATGAAGAGGAAGAAGAACAAAGTAAGGAACCTAGACAAAAATAGAAGTAAAAGGTGTTACCAAACTATCCATAGAATCGTGGGAGCCTAGCAGCGTTCCATGGATTCGGCTCAAGCAGATTGTCTGATGCATCTCGAAGGCGATAGGCTCCTCTAGTGAGAACTTCGTCA